>NC_079196.1:131793889-132093889 GCF_029499605.1 Hyla sarda | reverse complement strand
TCTTGGCTGAAGGACGTTTTTGGGGCAGATGGTTTGACCCCGCTATTTGCAGTGGAACGTGCCCATCGAGTCCCTACTAGACCCTTCCCGCCGGTAGGTCCGCCTAGGTCTATGCTGGTGAAGCTGCTGCATTATAGAGACCGTGACATCATTTTGAGACTTGCCAGGGAAAGGCAACCTATCACTGTGGATGGATGTGTCATCTCATTTTTTCCCGACTTCTCAGCGGAGGTGCAAAAAAAGCGTGCCTCATTTCTAGATGTTAAAAAACGGCTGCGGGCGTTGGATGTACAATACTCTATGCTATATCCGGCAAGGCTACGAGTGGTGGCTATGGGCACCACCCATTTCTTTGAGAGTGTGGACATGGCTGTACGCTGGCTCGACTCCCATGAATCACAGTTGCGCCAGCGGGCACGTAGAGGCTCACCGGGGCCTGCTCCTGATTGAACTGCTTAGCCTTCTCTGAACTGTTCTTTCCTACCTGAACTGGATCACTGTTGATTAATCACTGTTATATTTGCCTATTTGATACTTAAATTTTCTATTTGGGTAGTAACCTGAACTGTGGGTTATCTAGGGTGGAGATGCTTGTTCTTACTATTATGGGTGCTATTGCATTGAGGGCTGGGGGGTGAGGGGGGTTGCCTGTTATCCTTGGGGGGTTAGACTCCCTGTTGATTATATTGAGATTGTCATTTTACTGGTTTATTGCAGGATTGCTCCCACTGTTAATGGGTTATGTTTGGCGGGCAGTTAGCTTTCTTGCTGTATGTTCTCGCTCTAGTTTGTATACATGATGTCAATGTACTATGGGGTGTGAGTTGCTGTGGAGTGGTCGGGAGTGTGTTGCCGACTGGAGTGGACGTATTAGCGCCCCTTGATGCCGCATGCCGCGGTGATTTGTGTGTTTGCGCTGTTTTGTTGTATGGTTCTGGGTGTTTGTTCTGTGTGTCTCTTCTTCTCATTTGATGCAATGTTTACTTTACTATGTGATGGGTGTGTGTCGGCCTCCGCTGGGCCTTTTTGATTCCCTATGTTCTGATATTTTGTTTCTGATATGATGGCAGTAGTCAATGTTATCTGTTGGAACGTACGTGGTCTTGGTGATGTGACTAAAAGGTGTGCTGTTTTCAATTCAGTGAGACGGTTTCAGCCTGCCATATTGTGCCTTACTGAGACCCATCTGACTGCGGGCTCTACTGCTGCCCTCCATAGAGCGTGGGTCGGTCACTCTCTGCACTCTACATATTCTTCACATGCTAGGGGGGGTCAGTGTTCTGATTCACAGAGCGCTTCCCTTCCGGGAGGTTTCATCAGTTGTGGATCCGGATGGGCGGTTTGTCTGTCTGGTTTGTGAGATGTCCCATCGCATGTTTATTATAGTATGTGTGTATGTTCCCCCACCGTATAATGGTGCTGTGTTGCAGCATATTCTATCAATAGTGTCAGGGTTCCCTGTGACCCCTATATTGATGTGTGGGGATTTTAATCAAGTAATGGATGTCTCCTTAGACAGATTTTGGGGTACAAGTCCTACCCCTCAGTCTAGGCCTACTAGTTTAGCTAGAATTTTAAGTGAAGTTGCCCTGGTAGATTTGTGGAGGCATCGGTACCCTAGTGTTCACCAGTAGTCCTGTTATTCAGCTACCCACGGGACTCTCTCCAGAATAGATATGGCAATTGGCAGTGAGGACATAGTGGGTATGGTATGGGAGAGGTGGAGTACCTGGCAAGGGGCTTGTCGGATCATTCGCCTATTAGTTTAAAATTACTTATACATGGAGGGTTGGGAGGTGAGCGCCCACTGTGGAGGCTGAATCCTTTCTGGTTAAAAGTATTGACTACGGAGGAGATTATATGTGCAGAACTACGGAGTTTTCTTGAACTCAATTCCGGATCGGCTGCGGTCTCCATAGTATGGGACTCCCTTAAGGCGTTTTGTCACGGGGGCTTTTTATCAGAGATATTAGCACTCACAAGTCCTTTACTAGAGATAAGGGAAATAAATTGTGTGCAGCGGTTGTTAATGCTGAGGCTGCCTATATTATGACCCCTACTTTGGAACTGCAGGAGGATTGGTTACGGGCTCAGACTGCTTACAATGACTATTTAGTGGAGGCTGCAGAGCATAAAAGATTCTTTACAAAACAGCGGTACTTTGAATGTGGTGAGGGAACAGGTAAACTGCTGGCATCTATAGCTCGTGCGCAGCAAGGTGCTACTTTTATTGGATGCCTGAGAGACGGTCAGGGGAGAGAGGTCACGGAAGATAGAGACATATTACGGGTAATGGTGGATTTTTATAAAGATGCATATTCGCCCAGGACTACTTGCTCCGCGATGGCCTTGGAGGACTATGTTGGTCGGGTACGATTGCCTTCACTTTCTCCGGAGCAGAGGGACGGATTAGATTCGCCCCTCTCTCTGGAAGAACTGGAACTCGCATTGAAAGATGCAGCTAATAAGAAATCCCCGGGCCCTGATGGTCTGCCGACTGAGGTATATAAACGTTTCCAGGGTATACTTCTGCCTCAGCTGTTGCGGATATTCGAGTCAGCGGTGGAGGAGAGTGCTTTGCCCAGCTCCATGATGGAGGCAATTGTTGTGCTCCTTCCTAAACCTGGAAAGGACCTATTGAATGCCGGGTCTTATAGACCTATATCTCTTTTATGTACTGATGTGAAACTGCTGGCTCGGGTGCTTGCCAACAGATTGGCTGGGGTGGTTTTATCGTTAGTACATGGGGATCAGACGGGCTTCATGCCGGGTAAGTCTACTGTGGATAATATACGACGGGTCTACCTTAACCTACAGATGATGCAGGAGGGGACTGGGGCTAGGTCACTGGTCTCATTGGACGCTGCCAAAGCGTTTGACAGTGTGGAATGGGACTACTTGTGGACGGTTTTGGGGAGGCTGGGATTTGGTCCGAGATTCCTGTCTTATGTTAAATTGTTATATCGGTGTCCAGTTGCTAGAATGAGAGTCAATGGTCACTTGTCTGACTCATTTCCACTGCAGCGGGGTACGCGACAGGGGTGCCCCTTGTCACCTCTGCTCTTTGCATTGGCTATCGAGCCCTTAGCTTGTCTCATCCGAATGGCATCAAATGTGCGTGGATTTAGGCATGGCTCTATGGAGGAGCGGATAGCCTTATATGCGGATGACATGCTGCTATTTTTAGGTGATACGGCCTCATCATTGACCCCGGTTATGTCTATTATTTCTCAATTTGGCTTCCACTCCGGTTTGCTGATTAATTGGGATAAATCTGTATTAATGCCTCTGGACCCTTTGCCAGATATCCCGCAGATCTCTATCTCCCAGTTACAGGTAGTGACTGGTTTCAAATATCTTGGCATATGTATTACTCCGTCTTTGCATGATTATATTCCTAGGAACCTGATCCCTATTCTGGACAAGAGCTCTCAGAAGGTAACCGTCTGGTGTAAGCTACCGGTTTCAGTGGTCGGTAGAACTAATCTGGCTAAGAGGATACTGATGCCGCAGTTACTTTATATTTTGCAAAATTCCTCCGTGTGGATTCCGATGTCATACTTTATACGTATTCAGAGACTATTTAGACGGCTAGTGTGGGGAGCGGGTTCGGCTAGGATTAGGCTGGAGACACTACAGAGAGGTAAGACTTCAGGTGGATTGGCTCTGCCTAATCCGTGGTTGTATTTTATAGCTTCTCAATTGCATCAAATTAGGGGATGGGCGGGTTTGGACACACTGGGACCTACTGGGCGACTATTTTTGGCCAAACATTGGGTGCGAGTTCCAGTACATTTGCTGGAGATTGGAGCCATGACTAGACCTCCTGATTCCTCTCCCACTACTGTCTTACTGTGCAAGCTTTGTGGGGTCGCACGCGCAAATTGCTTGACATTCCTGGATGCACAAAATTCACCCCGCTGTGGCATAACCCTGGCTTGCCTGTATTTTTCTCTTTTTTGGATGCCAGTTTTTGGGAGAGGAAGGGATTGTGTAGTCTGGACCATTTGGTTACTCAGGGAGGGGTTAGGTCTTTTGGGGACCTACAGGAGGAGTTTTCTTTGCCGCACTCTGCATTTTATAGGTATCTACAACTCAGACATGTTTATGAAACGCAATGTAGATCCCGCTCCATGGTGATTCACTCTAATAATGTCTTAGACTCGGTTGTATTGAAAAGAGATTCGGCTGGGGTCATTTCCCGGGTGTATAGTGAATTGTTAAGCTTTCATCTAGAGCACTTTCCCATGACTGTTCGAGGTAGGTGGGAGAGAGATCTTGGTGAGTTGACAGACGAAGAGTGGTCTACTGTTCTGGTGCTTACCCCTCATATATCTTTGTCTGAATCTAATAGGCTTTCTCAGCTTTTTCTTTTACATAGACTTTATAAAACTCCAGTTTTCCTTCACAAGATAGGGGTGAGATCTGACTCTACGTGCCCACGATGTGGTGCACTGGAGGCAAACCTGATGCACATGGTTTGGAAATGTCCTCAGTTGGAAATATACTGGAGAGAGGTTCTCTGTCTAATCCGAACGGCGTATGGTGTGACCCTTGACTTCCTTCCTAAAGTATGTGTGTTGGGTCTGATAGGGTGCGACCAGGAACCATTACTGATTGAGACGGGGATATTACGTGTCTTATATCAGGCTAGAAAAATTATTGCGCAGTTCTGGATTAGACCGACTCCTCCTGTAGTGGCGGACCTTGTAGCTAGAGTTCATTCTATTGTTCGCTTGGAAAAAGGGATATACATAAAAAGGCAAGTTGAAAGGAAGTTTGATGGAGTGTGGGGCCCGTGGGTGAGACACTTCAACCCCCCTGATGATGAGCAATGATAGACGGTTCTGGTACTTTCTGGTGGTGTGTAGGAGTGTGAAACGGATGGGCTTTTGTGGCTAATGTCTTGGTCTGGTTCAGAATGGATTGCATGATGGTGATGTGCTGCTGTTCTTTGTGCTGTCTCGTATTCTGTCTTGGGCTTGTTTACTTGATTCCTGCTCTGGGGGGGGGGGGGGGGCCTGGCACGACCTACAATTATGTGTTAGTCTAGGCTGTCTGGGTGGGAAGGGGAGGCGGACTGTTTGTTTGTTTGGAGGGTGGGAGGTGGGGTGGAGGGTTGTTTGCATGTAAGCTGTTATTTTTGGTGTTGGAAAACTGTTAAAATTTAATAAAAACATCTGATTCAAAAAAAAAAAAGGGGAAATCCTAAAAGATTGCCAATTGTTTTGTCCATATAATGTCTTTTTTTTCACTGATAAAAACTAGGTTAATCTGTCAAATTTTTTCTATTCATGCTCAGTTTAAAGTATCGTATACATAAGGGAACTAAGCACTCTTTTCTTTCTAAAAATCTCATGTTTTCTCTCATGTTTTCTTTAGTGTCCTGCTATAGATTACACAAGACATACACTGGATGGTGCTGCCTGTCTTCTGAATAGCAATAAATATTTTCCTAGCAGGTAAGTTGTGCATTTTAGGTTATAAATTTATTTGCAACAGCAGCCATTAGATTGTTGTTCTGTGTGATGTACATACAGAGAAAAGCTATGATAATTCAGATCATGTTATCCACTTGTTCTCTGCATATAGAAGAAAATTAAAGGGAATATGTCATCAGTGTTTCCTGCAGTAACCTGTTTGTACAGGCTTGTAGTGCAGGTAACGCAGATTAAAATCAAACTTACTACTCCTCATTCCATGGTCTTTCATAATCCTTGTTCTTCTGGATATTAACCCCTTAAGGACTCGCCGTTTTTCAGTTTTTGCATTTTCATTTTTTCCTCATCACCTTCTAAAAATCATAACTCTTTCAATTTTGCACCTAAAAATCCATATGATGGCTTATTTTTTGCGCCACCAATTCTACTTTGCAGTGACATTAGTCATTTTACAAAAAAAATCCACGGCGAAACGGAAAAAAAATCATTGTGCGACAAAATTGAAGAAAAATTTTTATTTTGTAAATTTTGGGGGCTTCCGTTTCTACGCAGTGCATTTTTCAGTAAAAATAACATCTTATCTTTATTCTGTAGGTCCATATGGTTAAAATGATACCCTACTTATATAGGTTGGATATTGTCGTACTAAGGAAAAAAATCATAACTAAATGCAGGAAAATTTATATATTACAAATTCTCATCTTCTAACCCCTATAACTTTTTTCTTTTTCCACGTATGGGCCGGTATGAGAACTTATTTTTTGCGCAGTGTTCACAATGGACACAGAAACAGAAACACAGGGTAGGGAAGGGGAGCACCAAAAGGATACAAAAAGAAACAGAAGACCAAAACAAAATAGAGGAGAGTGAGGGGAAAACACTAACAAGCGGTAGTAGAAAAGAGAGAACTACCGCCGCAACAACTAACGACTATCCAAAGAGATAAAGAAAAGAAAACACTCCAGGGAGTCAGAAAAAAAAACCACTGCAGGGATCCTACACCTATTGGGGGCAAGAGTAGGTCAGGCGGCATAAACACCAGAGCTCCCGCACCACCTAGAATACAAGGAGAGAATGAGTGAGGTACAATAGCGCATGCAAAGGGTCAGAAAGAGGTGCCTTACTGAGTGGGGGAAAGGGAAATGTGCAATAGGGGGAAACCACGGAGAGGGCTGGACTAAAGCCCTAACCAAGGACAGAAACAGTAAGTATAAACATCAACATTCAGCTAGCCACAGGGTGGCCACCTTCCCCCCACCCCATAATTGGGAACTCTGAGTCCCCAAAGCCAGGAAGAGAACACAGGCTAAAAGGTACAAGTAGATAAGGCAACATATGGAGTAAAAAAATGCAATAAAAGAAAAAAAAATTTAAAGGGGGGGGGGGGGGGGAGTCAATATAATAAGGAGGACACATTAGGTAGCAGACAACCCTGCCTTGGGAGCAGTCGGAACAACAGGAAGCGACAGAAAATTATGCAATTTTAAAGGTAATAAAAGGAAATTGTAACATCATATATCGAAAGCATTATATAATACCTTAACTAAACATTTAAAGAATAAATATAGAAACATGGGTTTCAAGTCTGAAGTAGAAAGTCTTAAAGATGGATTCCGACGACCAGGTGGATTCCGACAGGGACCCCCTGCCCTGCTTTGCTCAGTTTAGTGGACATAGCTTCCCTAGTAGAATGAGTCCCGAAAATAGAAGTGTTCAAACCATATTTTCTAAACTAACTCAGATTATATTCCCTGACTACTACTAACACTCCTCCTGTCCTAAAAAAATTTGTGTATCATACCTTTCCCCTTGCTTACATTGAGCTCCCGGCAGGAGAAAGTGGGCGTATCCCAGCAGGCGCGACGTCACTGAATCCTGCGAGAGCTGTACCTTGCCATGCCCTGCTCAAACTATAATGCTAAAGGAACAATATATTAAAAGTTTTGTTTGGTGACAGGTACTCTTTAATGCTGGCTAAAGACATGGTTTTTCTCACCCATCTAGCCAATGTAGTAGAGGAAACCGAACAATAAGGTTTACAAAAAGATATGATTAATTGAGTAGTAGAGGAATCTCTAAGAGATGCTGTCTTTTGTTCATAAACTTTAAGACAGCAAACTATACATAGATTTTCTTGAAGGGGAAAGCTGGAAAAAATACTGAATGAAGATTAGGCTTGGTACGTCTGAAAACGGAAATTAGAACTCCGGTAGGAGAAAATTCCTGTCGGGATATGTCAAGAGCTCTCATGTCAGAGATTCTTTTAATCAAAATAAGGCATAGTAAACAGGAAGTTTAAAAAAAAAATAATTTTAAAGAGAGGAGCCCATTATCTCCCCGGATTCAAAAAGATAGAGAACCATGTTAACATGCCATGTAGATTGATATTTAGGCAAAGGTGGATGCCAGAATTTAATGCCTTTCATCAATTTACAAATTAAGGGTGCGTTCCCACCTGGCGTATACGCAGCGTATGTCACGATGCGCAAAATTTGCGGGAGCTGCGCGTCAGTCATGCCGGCACACGGCCCCGCCTCCAAAATTCACTACACGCATAGTGCTGCCACGGAAAGCCCTGTGTGTATAGTGAGCGAGGAATACGCAGCATATTTCCCGCTGCTGCCGCAAATTTTGCACAGCGTCAAGTACGCTGCGTATACGCCAGGTGGGAACGCACCCTAAGGGATGTTTACCCAGAGACATAGAATGAATAGAAGCATGGTAAAAGGAAATAGCTGAACGGTAAACATTTATGGCTGATAAGAAATTTAGAACTTGGGTTACAGATGCATGTACGGAATCCAAATCCTGTTGCAATCACCAGACAGGCCAAGGTTTACAGGCTGATCTGTAAGCTTAGCACTAAAAAAGAAAAAAATAGGTCTATTTTTCTTTCATTTTTAGTGCTATATGTACACACCTTCCGTGTAGGTGTTTGCCCAATATACCTCGGCTAGTGATTGTGAGCTGCACCAATTTTTTAACTAGTGATCTGTAAGCTTATCTGGTACCTGGGGCCCAAGCGTCAGAGACAATGAGGGACATTTATCAATGTTTGCTTATGTATTCTTTTTTTTTTAGTAATTTTTTCCTTACTTTTTTTTTTGCTTATGTGCGACTTATTTATCAACTGGTTTCAGCCTGTTGATAATTTTCTTTCACGTAAGCAATTTTTCCTTTTTTACTTTGGTAGTAGCTTTTTCTACTCCATGTTTGAGCTGGAGTAAATTTAGTCAATTTTTAACCCTGTTGCGACTTTTTTTTGCGCAGTTGCGACTGTCGCAGTTAATAAACACCTGACTACCCGTAGTCCATTTTAAAATTATTACTACGTAGTTAATTTTTGGAAAACTTGCTTTTCTCGCTTTCCAGTCAAAATGTTGCACGAAAAATTGCGTAGTCACAGTTGCGACAATTTTGCGACAATTATAGTAAAGAAAACCTGACTAAACCCGTTGATAAATGTCCATAAATATCTCTAGTTGATTGTGAAAAGTTTGGATCTGTTTCTGTTGACCCGAAATGAACCATTCCACTAGAGTAAAAAGATTGGATGTTACTAGAGGATGGGGATTCCTGGAAGGATCTTGAAGAATTCATGGATGCAATGGCAAGATTCAAGGGAAATCTATGATCATCCCTAGGATTTGAGGAAACCAAGATTGGCCACCATGGGGGTGATAAGTACCAAAGTTGATTTCTGGGATTTGGTCAGAAGTACTGTAGTATTCTCGGAATCAGAGCATTGATGATTGAAGTATTGTACTGCTGAGATGTTGTCCATTCTCAAAAGAATGCAGCAGTGCGATCTGTCTTTCGCTCCTGCTAGGAGTTATCCTGCTGGGAGTTATAAACAATTAATTTATATGAAGTAGGGATTCTTCTGATGAACATTTACCTCCTGTGGAGGATGAACCGCATCTGGCTCCTCAACCTAGGCGACTGGCATCTGATTCTATGATCAAATCCGGAATGGAGTTGAAAATAGTCTTTCCGTTCCAAGATTGAATGGGATCTGACCACCAAAGAAGTTCCTCCTTATTATCGGAATTTAAGGTTATTTCGTCTGTATAACCCCAGGGGTGTGGACATTTTATTAAAATAATGACTTGTCCACGGGACTAAAATGGAGCAAAATCTACTTGTCCCTCATGAGGATCCACTTGTCAGGGCCAATTTTCGCTTCTACGCTCTCATTTTTTCCTCCTTGCCCTATAATAGCCATAACTACCTACTATAATGATACCTTTTTAATTTTTCAATAACATATTCTCTGAACCAAAAAATATATATTAGGTGAAGTGAAATTGAAATAGTAAAAGATAATTTTGCAGATTTGGTGGTTTTCTTTTCTACGCCATTTACCTTGTGGTCAGATAACATCTTAGTTTCATACTTTAGGCCAACCTGATTACAGTAATACCAGATTTGTGTAGTTTACGTCATGTTTTACAAATAAAAAAAAAAAAATCTGAACTTTTTAAAAAAAAAATTTAATTGCCATTTTTTCACCCCTGTAGCTTTGTTTTTTTCCACATACCAGGCTTTATGAGGGCAATTTTTTTGCGCCATAATCTGTTTTTTGTATCGGTACCATTTTGGTATGGATCTGACTTTTTAATCACACTTTAACTTTTTTTTTCTGGGATATTCTAAAAATTGTAATTCTGTGGTTTGGTATTTTTTTTACATTTACCGTACGCGATACGTAATGTTATATTTTAATAGGTCGTACAATTACGCACAAAGCTATACTAAATATGTTTATTATTATGTTTTTATATAGGAAAAGGGGGTTATTTGAACTTTTAACATGGAAGGGTTAATGTGTGTTTTTTAAAACTTTTATTAAAAGTAATTTTTTTTTAACACTTTATCAGACTTTTAGGAGGAATCATTAGATTCCTCATACAGATGAATAGAGTTCTATTGAACTCAATTGATCTGTGTGCTCTGTGATCCATTGATGGAGCTTGGTCCAGTCAGGCTCTATCAATGACAGAGCCACGGGACGGCAGGGAACAGAGGTAAGCCTTGCTTAGCCCTCCATAGCGGATCACCCCCCTCACGATCACGCTGCGGGGGGGGGGGGGGGGCGATCCACCCCACTAGCCCACCAGGGAGCATACACATGTCCCTTTAGACAGCTTTGACAGCGGCAATCTAAAGGGTTAATAGCCAGCCGCATGCTGTTAGCGGCTATTAGCGGCGGCCCCGGCTACTGAGAACAGCCGGGGGCTGCAGAGTATGGAGTGGGCAGGAGTCGGTAGCCCGCTCCATACACCCCTCTGAGCTAGTTATTAGGGGCGGTGTGAAACTTGCACCCCGTGCATAGGTGCGACCGCTCCTCCCCTCAGCTCTCCGAAGCTAGAGCTGGGGGGGAGCGAAGGCGGAGGACGCAGGTCTGCACGGGGAGAAAGAAGCCAAGCCGCCTCATCTCCCCCTCGCACGTCTGGCAGAAAGTAGGCAGAGCAGGGGAGAGATGACGTACACAGCTTCTCATCTCCCCTGCTCTGCATTCGGAGGACACAAGTTTCCACAGCCGGGGGCTGCAGAGTATGGAGCAGGCAGGAGTCGGGAGCCCGCTCCATACAGACTGCAGAGCGCCATAGCCATAGTCTTTGAGCTCTAGTTTGGCCAACCAATTCTTCAGTAACAGAAGATCTCTTAATAGATGGATACCATCCATTTTGAAATGAAGGTAAAGAACAAAATGTATTATTGTAGTGAAGATACACCGGCACCAGTGTCAGGCTAGGGAATAGTGTGGCTATATGAGTGGTGTTTAGTACCTGTCCTCTTGCATAAGTTTCGGTGGTGCAATGCGTTCTGTACAGTCTTTCAGTAAATCCAACAAACAGTAGAAGAAGCAAGCAAAATGACGCAGCACTCACCACATACTTTTTATTCACAGTCTTCTTTATTCGGTTCTTTAAAATGCGTAGACAGGTACAGCGGGAGAGCGGAGACCTAGTGTGCGGGGGGATGTGGGTGACGACGGACCGTTGCGTGCTCTCAGCACTTCGTCAGGCCATCGAGAGCACGCAACGGTCCGTCGCCACCCACATCCCCCCCGCACACTAGGTCTCCGCTCTCCCACTGTACCTGTCTACGCATTTTAAAGAACTGAATAAAGAAGACTGTGAATAGAAAGTATGTGGTCAGTGCTGCATCATTTTGCTTGCTTCTTCTACTGTTCGTTAAAGAACAAAATTGTTGAGGGTTTTTAAATTTGACAGGTCAGAAGCCTCCGTCCTTCTTTTTCACTAGAAAAAGATTGCTCACATTCTGTGCACAGTACAGTCTGTAACGGAACCTGTACAATTGCGCCTTTGGAACATAGTTCCTTGATTTCTCGATTGGAAAATCGTATTGCGGGAGAAGGTTAACATTAAAGGGGTACTCCGGTGGTAAATTTTTCTGACTATATGGCATCTTCTTTGTAAGTTTAGTTTTTTTGCAATATACATGTGTTATATGTTTTTGCAGCATGTGTGTGTTTACCTACCTGTTTGTTGGGCAGGAAGTTCTGTAGTTCAGAGGATTTTCTTTTACTGTCGTCCACCATGTTCTGAATCCTCAGAATCTCTTGTGGACAAGACGTCTGAGCTTTTTTTTTCTCTCTGTCTGCATGACAGGAATAAGCCACGCCCCCTCATCTCCACCCTCCCGGAGTTCTGCATGAGAAGCCATAGTACACAGCTCCTTATCTCCCCTCCCCCCCTGCTCTGCTCCCGAGAACGGAACACAGAAGATAAATGTGTTATCTGAAGGGAAGGATTACAAGGTGCACGGGCCGGGGATGTACAGACTGCAGGGGAAGAAATCTCATATGGGATCTCTATATGTGAAGGGGGAGGGGGAGGGGGGGGGGGGACTCCTGAATGATGCTGGGAGTTGTAGGTTGTAGTCCCTGTTATGTGTGTGTATGCTAGTGTTTCCAAACCAGTGTGCCTCCAGCTGTTGCAAAACTGCAACTCCCAGCATGCCCTGCCAGACTTTGGGCATGCTTGTAGTTGTACATTTGCAACAGCTGGAGGCACACTAGTTGGGAAACACTGTTCTAGCCTATTCAGCATACACATCATGTTACACCAGTGTGCCTCCAGCTGTTGCAAAACTACAACTCCTAGCATGCCCAAAGGTTGTCAGGGCATGCTGGGAGTTGTAGTTTTGCAACACCTGGAGGCACCCTGGTTGGGAAACACTGGTGTATGCCCTATCCTCTATAGGGCATACACCAGTGTTTCCCAACCAGGGTGCCTGTGGTGAACTACCCCCAGGAGACTACAGAGGCAGCATGCTGGTGTTATACCACAGACTGAAGACTCCTGAATGACACATGCTGGGAGTCGTAGTCCCTTTTGTGTGTGTGTGTGTGTGTGTGTGTATGACAGTGTATCCCAACCAGGACTGATTATATTAGTGTGCTGTGTATAAGGGGGCCGACCCGGGAAAATAGTAGGATGGGTAAAGGGTGGAACAAACAAACAAAAATAAGGAGCCACCCCAAACCAGCAAGGCATGAGGCATGCTGGGATTTGTAGTTTTCAGCACAGCAAGAAACAGGAAATAGAAGCAAAATAGGAAAACAAAGTGGGGGGATAAAAAGACAACAAAGAACGGAAATAGAGTAGTCTAAACAACAAGAATAGAAATGAAACAAAACAAATAAGGTAAGTCAAAAACGGAAAAACACGTTGTCCACCAGAGGTACCCCTTTAAGTAGGAAGGTGAAATGTGTATAAGAAAACCTAACACTGTGTTTAGAACCCAGGCATGTGAACTTGAAAAAATTAGATATTCTTACTCCTAATGGAACTTGAAAAAAAGATAGAAGATGTAGACTTACCTGTTGGAGGTCTGGATCTTGTGTATTCTCTGTGTCCTCTTGCCCTCCATGTTCTTCCTCTGGTAGGGAAGAAAGGGGTAGGTTGGAAGGGGATGGAAGAGACAGGTAATCTGTCGGTACAGGGAGGGGCGCAGGAGTATTGTCCCACTTGGGAAACCTGCCCTTTTATTTCCCAGCCCTAGCAAAAACACAAGGATGGAACACTTTCCTCAAGGACGATTGTGCCTTGTCTAAGGACGAAAAGAGACCCACATATTTATTTCTTTTATAAATGAATCTCCGTAAAGGAGTCCATCTGTGGGAGAGCTAGCCTCAGTAGAAGCCAGGTGAATCAATTGAGGGTCTAGTTTCAGAAAGGTCCACAATTCTGGTTAATGGACCTAACCAGTCCAAGAATCTGTCTTCAGAAGAGATGGGAATATCGGCGCTGACCAAGGAGAGGACAATAGAGCCAGGTGTGTAGCGAACAGATTTAATCCAATGCGACGCGTTTCACCGCGCTTGCGCGGTTTCATCAGGCATAACAAACACTTCTCAGGGAGGGATTTATATACACGCAGGTATTAACCCCTACCTGACAAAGTAGATTTTCACAAAAAATATATATATATACTCAGAAACTACATTTAAATACTTAAGATAAGCATATATGCTCATAAAATGCATCAAGGAAATATAATAATGAATAAACAATTAGTAAAATAAAACAATACAATAATAAAACCAAGAATTATAATAAAGAGGGGGGGATAATGGAAAATAGGGAAAGGACAAGGCACACATAATGCATGGGACATAAAAAACATATATACATAAAATATATATGTATATATACACATATGCGCACACACCCGCATGTGTGCCAACCCTACTGTATATGGTCAAGATATGACAATTAACAGACATATATACACATGTATACATACACATACATATACATACACATGTACATGGACACATGCGCGCAAAGACATATACGCACATGAATGCACCCACATGTATACATATTGAAACATAAGTAAAATTAAATTAAAACAGAGATAATGTTACTAATAATAATAATAATAATAACAATTGATAGAGGATCAGATAAAATAAAACTTTTTTACATAAACAAACAAACAGTTCAAACAGTGCGGGCACGTATGAATAAACATCGTTGGAACATCAAACATAAATACCTGCTACATAGCGTGTCAAAACATTTTACCCTTAAACATGATAATAATTTGGAGTCTCTAAAACTAACAATTCTTGAAACAATTCCATCTGACCATCCAAATAGGTACCAACGTCTTATTAATCGTGAATCCTACTGGATTCACAAGCTCTTAACATTGACCCCTAATGAGCTTAATGAGACCAAAGAGAATGTTAAATAACACCCACCCCTTGGTAAAGGTGGCTTCTCTGCGGTCTCTTATTCCCATGTGGTCACCTCTACAATTGTATACCAACGATCCTTTTCTCCTCTTTCTCCCCCTCTTTTTCACCGTAGCACTTTAACTAAGTGCTTAATATCAGTAAGTAGTAGTACACATTGAGCGTTTTTTCCAATAATTAGAGATCCTGTAACGCCAGTTCGGACTCCTGGGGTAGTTCTGATTGTTTTCAGTATAAGATTGCTGTTATGCATTATTTTGTTTCTTGTGTTATATTTTCATAGATATATATTTATGTAAAAAAGTTTTATTTTATCTGATCCTCTATCAATTGTTATTATTATTATTATTATTAGTAACATTATCTCTGTTTTAATTTAATTTTACTTATGTTTCAATATGTATACATGTGGGTGCATTCATGTGCGCACATGTGTACATGTGTATGTATATGTATGTGTATGTATACATGTGTATATATGTCTGTTAATTGTCATATCTTGACCATATACAGTAGGGTTGGCACACATGCGGGCATATGTGTATATATACATATATATTTTATGTATATATGTTTTTTATGTCCCATGCATTATGTGTGCCTTGTCCTTTCCCTATTTTCCATTATTCCTATTTCCCTCTTTATTATAACTCTTGGTTTTATTATTGTATTGTTTTATTTTACTAATTGTTTATTCATTATTATATTTCCTTGATGCATTTTATGAGCATATATGCTTATCTTAAGTATTTAAATGTAGTTTCTGAGTATATATATATATATATTTTTTTTGTGAAAATCTACTTTGTCAGGTAGGGGTTAATACCTGCGTGTATATAAATCCCTCCCTGAGAAGTGTTTGTTATGCCTGATGAAACCGCGCAAGCGCGGTGAAACGCGTCGCATTGGATTAAATCTGTTCGCTACACACCTGGCTCTATTGTCCTCTCCTTGGTCAGCGCCGATATTCCCATCTCTTCTGAAGTTCACCTTACACCTCTCCGCCATCTCTGGGAAGGCTGCAGACCGAGATCATCATATCAAACGCACATCTTGGTTGTGTGGGAGTACGCACAACCTGGCAGGGTGAGCCTTTACTTTTCCCTCCCCTCCCACACACCTGTGATCCCGTTGGTTCTTCACAAGGGAGCGCCTGTTTTTCTCTTTGCTTTAAAGAATCTGTCTTGGATAGTTCAAAATGAACGATCCTTCCCTTTTTTGGGATTTTTTCCCAGATTTATTTAAATATTTTACCAGAGTAGGATCGATATCTAGTGTATTAACAAGTTTATGTGGTAGAGTGGGTCTGGGGTACTCTGCTCGCAACTTGGTTCTAGTATCTAATGGGATGTTTAATATATATATATATAATATATATATATATATATATATATATATATTATAGAGAGAGAGAGAAACTGTGTTCCTGTGCTATCTAGAATAACTGATTTCTGATCCTCTGTATACAGAAGCACATCATCATCAGATACATCTTCATAAGCCAAGCTACCCTCTAATTCATAAAATTCTGCCTCCTCAGAGGAGGATTGGCTCAGGGATTGATTAAGAGTCTAGTTTGGATTTTTTGAGGCTCTGACAGCCTGTTTATTACTAACCTCACAGGCGGGGAGGGTAAGGCATGCGCTATGGCAGCATCAGCTGTAGTGCTTTTTAAAAACCATAAGTATCCTGATCCTCAACCTTTTTAGGTTTCTTTTGTTTTGTTGGAGGATCAGTAGAAAAACGCCTCTTTTGGGAGACCTTCCTTGACTTTTTCCAACCCTTGGGTAATTTAGAGGTGAAATCCTCTGAAGACCAACATTGGACTGAGGGAGTAGAAAGGCCTTCTTTGGGAGATTTAGAGACATGGCAAGAGCAACAGATTTTGCTACATCAGGGATAGAAGACATGGCGGTACGTACCGCTGATTGAACAGATTTAGAGACGGACTGATCCTCCATTTATTTGAATTAGGCTCTCATCAACAAATTCAAATTGTTGAGTCTCTGCCATTTTATTGGAGTCTTCATTAGCCATTGTATAGATATAGTTAATAAATAACTAATGTATATAGATGTAACTTAGATAATGTAAATAAATATATGATGTAAATGTATGAAATTTCAGTTATGAACTATAATATGAATAAATAATAAATTATTAAATTGGTATTTTAAATAAATATCAATTATGTATAGGGAATAATAATGAAACAGATAATGAATTATGAGAGCAAAATTATAAATGAGTAGAGGTATTAGAGAAGTATGAGGTAAAAGCTGAAAGAAAAAAATATATAAATAGATTAAATACTGAAACAGCCTAATAGATGGCGCTATAGGACAATAAATTAGAGGTATATGAGTGAACCTGAGCAGCGAATGTGGAGGAAACTAGCCCCGCTGACTGAAGACCTGACGAGAGTGTGGCCTTCTGGCAGGAATGACAAGCATGCTGTGAGGGGAAAGGAATGCACGCCAACAGCTGATCGCCAGCTGAAGGCGTAATCTCGAGAGTTCTCGGCAACGGCCAGGTCCAGCAAGAGGATGGGGATATTACAGGCTATGATGCAGTAAAAAAAATAAGATATAGATAAGAGTAAATTAATATTAAGAGACAATGTTAGGAAATAGATTGGAAGAATGAAGACCTAAAGGGGGAAAAGAATAACATTTGGAATATCCTACTATATCCTATGGAGGATAAGGAAGATACATGAATAAGACTATATAGATAGATAGATAGATAGATTTTAGAGAAAAAATCCAAGGGAAATTTATGTGGAGCAAAACATTTACAGTACTTGTTAATTGCAGAGCAGCCAAGAAGAGGAAGTTATTTACCTCTGAGCTCCTTATATCACCTATGCTGGCCATTGATTGGCTACTGCTCATACCTATTTTACATATTGTTAGCTTTTTGTCTGAATATCTGTTATTAACCCTTCGTTTGCTGCTATAAATAAGTAGTAAAGAAGAGATTGCATAATGTTCGCCTCCGTCTGTGTAACAACTCCAGAGAGAGTTGAGCTAAAAAGGTGAAAATGGCACTGCAGAGCCGCTATTTTCACATAGATAGTGATAGAATAGTGGTGTGTGATACTCAATTTTATGGAATAACCCTTCATCCCGTTGTATTTCTTAGCATATCAGACATTGTATTTGAAAAAATCTATTGATGTAAAATTTATAACGAAACATGTAATGACGACTATGCCATATTGTTTGCGTTAATGTAATTGTTTTCACAGGGTTAGCATAAAGGAGTCTTCCGTGGCTAAATTGGGATCGGTGTGTCGTAGAATCTACAGGATATTTTCGCATGCATATTTCCATCATCGCCAAATATTTGATGAATATGAGGTATGTTTCGTCATTTTGAAATATTTAATGGTGGGGATGGGGTAACATTTCAAGCAAATGGGAAACATCCGAATAGGTAGATCTTAAAGGTATTTTTAGTGATGGTTTTATTTATATAAAAAAATCTTTAAATATTCTAGGTTTTGACACTGGTGACTGAAACATACACAATAGGCAGATCCTACACCCTGTTCCAAATTATTATGCAAATTCTATAAAAGTGTCACAAAGATTAAATATTTTGTTTTTCAGTTTAACTCATAGATGTCAAAATAGTAAAAAAACGGATACGGCTCAATTGATACTAAATGGCACTGGTTAGACTGAGCAACCCAACACCTATACCCACGGTGTAAAAATGCAAGAAAAGTAAAACAATATTATGTTCGAGCTCAAGATTCTTTAGATATTGGGATAATAATTTATTTAATAAGCATAAAATAACATACATAAATAGGTGGTTCACATGGCCCTTGTGAACCACCCCTTAAAATTATATAATTTACCACAAATAAAATCAAATGAATATTGCACTGTGTAGGTAAAAATATAGCCAATACATAGAATACTACGAAATATGGTGGGATTAGATAAAATAGTCTATTGTAGCTGAGCTGGTCTTGTAAAGAAATGACTGGAGTAACTTCTATTATGACATTAAAGTGCATAACTTCAGATTTGTAATATATCTAGGTAAGTGTCTGTAACAGCTCCAGGCTTGGAAATAAGGTGCAATGAGGGTCTATATATGTCTCATCCTTACACCGCACATTCCGGCACAGATATATATCCAAACAGACAGGGTGTTGTACAGGGCGATGTCTGCCCGATATCTCTTTGTGGTAATATTGACCCACATAGCGATATGTAGAATGTAACCAATTCACCCTCCAGAGGATCAATAGATCTGGTGCTGCGCACCTCTCACCTCGTGGAGGCTCCGGGTGTCTGTGAGTAGATAGTTACGCCGTGCATCTGTAGATGCTGGCGGCATGGCCGGCTGGATTAGCGATCCCCGTGTGCTCACGCTCTCGATGTTTGTCAGCTAGAGATAACGTGGAGACTTTGCTAACAACGCTGTGCTAGCATCCTCTTGGATGCCGAGCCGATCACATCTGACAGAGGATGATGCGCTTGGATCACTCTGATGACAGAGGATGGTTCAAGGTGATTGACAACAGCTCAGTATAGGTGGATATTTGTGGTAGCGAGAAAATTTTAAGCCAGGCCCAATCACCCCCAAGCACTGTCCCCACCTGCACCGCCACCTGTACCCTCTGGATATTATCAGAGGTAGACTTTCCTGGCATAAATAAAGCCTGTCTGATCTGGTTAAATAATGGCAAGGATAGCCTGATTAAGGTGCCGGGCCAGGACCTTTTGTAAGAATTTTATAGTCAATATTCAACAGAGATATAAGTCTATATTAGCCACAATCCATTGGGTCCTTATCAGGTTTATGATGATGGTGGCATCATAAAGCGAAGTGGGCAGCATCCCATCACGGAACGCAGTTGCCAGCATATCTCAGGCAAAAGAATATTAGAATAGCGAATATAGACCTCCAAGGGAAGCTTGAGCAGTGACATAGGGGAGTCCAGTATATCCTTATAATTGGCTGGCAGAGTGGGGAATTCGATGGCATTGAGGGACGACGAGAGGTGCTCTGGAGTATACTGAACCTTTGAGGAATATAATTCCTCATAAAAGGTAGAAAACCGACCTGCAATGTCTACATTATCTATTAGAACTGTACCATCAGAGGCTAGCACCTTAAGAATCGGGGGAGTTGCAGAGTTTTGCCTAACTGTGTGCATGTAACTTACTGGACTACTTACCATGTTCAGAATATATACACAAAAAGAAAGTCGAGTTCAAACAACTCCTTAATTAAAATCATGATTTTATTAGTACAAATTTTAAAAAACAATGTGAACAGACGCCAATAATTGAAATTAGGATTAGGTTAGGTTCCAGTACAAAAAAGTAGGGCTACTGCCAGCTGCAATGGGCTAACATATAATATGATGTAACAAGTAATTAATATAATATCTCAGTCTCTAAGAGAACTGCACTGCAGTTTATCACCTCTTGATAAAGGGAAACCGAAACGATCGTAGGGGTCTGGACTCTGCAGCCTAATATGGGTAAGTTTACTATATGCATTTTATCTTACTAGTCTCTGTGTCTCTTTGCAGTCTGCATGGATCTATAGATAAGCGCTTGTGTTACTACTATATTATCACACTATCATTGCGCAATATTATATATTTTTATTTGTTTGCACTAATTTATATCCTATTATACCTACAATTGTGGTTAGTGTATACTTTGAATACCGTATATAGAGCACTTTAGTAGCAATAACTGATATGCAGTGCAGTTCTCTTAGAGACTGAGATATTATATTAATTACTTGTTACATCATATTATATGTTAGCCCATTGCAGCTGGCAGTAGCCCTACTTTTTTGTACTGGAACCTAACCTAATCCTAATTTCAATTATTGGCGTCTGTTCACATTGTTTTTTAAAATTTGTACTAATAAAATCATGATTTTAATTAAGGAGTTGTTTGAACTCGACTTTCTTTTTGTGTATATGGTATTATGAGTTCTCCTGTGTCCATGCAGGAATTAGTGTGCCCCCGATTGTATGCCTTAGAGGCAAGGGGTGATCATGCACGTTTAATGCTAGGACCTGTATTAATCATGTTCAGAATATAGTTGTTTGGTGAAAAATAGCTTCCTGTTCATCTCATTGAGGTGTAACATATACAAACGACCCATGGACAGCCATGCTTGTTTTTTGGCCTTAGAGGGATAATGGGTATATACCGCTTCCCACTCAGAGCATTTCTCAACTAATTAAAGGACAAGTCTCACAGTAAATAATTGTTCAGCTTTTAGTGCAGAAGGTAAAGTTATATAGGTTTGTAAATCACTTCCATTACCAATGCTGCTTAGAAACAAGCTTTATCTGCATTCTTCTGTCTGACAGGAAATTCAGCTGTTCCAGGTTTTCATGACTTTCGACCCCCTATTCAGGCTGTTATCAGCAGCATCCCGGGGCCGTGACGTGACAATTACCCAGAAAACCCCTGTGCTGCAGAGAGCTCCCTGTGCTTGGCCTTAGCCCCTCCCATCTGATGAATATTCACACTGTCCTCCCTCTGTTCTGCAGTGATTGGCTGAGCAGCACTGCCTATATGCCGGCTGATTCAGATCATAGCAGAGTCAGCAAACAGGCTGATCTCTCCCCTCTCCTTGCTAATGTTTTTACACTGAGAACGGAGGAGAGGGGGGAGGGGAGGGAGCTGCCAGCGTAGACCTGTCACACTGAGCACTGGGGAGAGAGGAGTGCAGGGCAGAGAAGGGAGGAGGTGATTGTGCCACTGTAAAGCAGGAGGGGGAGGGAGTGATTTTACAGTGTAAAACTGCAGTTTCAACTCCAGGGTCCCTCTCTCTGAGCACTGAGATTACATTTTGTTTCCTCGTGACCACCCTGCTGTATAGGGCTATGATTGGAGCTCAGTGTTATGTGGGAGGGAGCTAGCAGAGCTGTGGGAGTGACTAACATAAGTTAGGGGTGGTAACAAGCTCTCTGCTCAGGCAGCTGAGAGCAGGAAATGTGAGCAGTGCATGCAGGGAAATGTAGTCTTTGAGATCACAGGCATAGCCACCATAACCAGGAAGTAACTGGAATTTATGAGCTGAATAGCCGGTGAATGGGGGGCGGAAAAAAAAATCACAAACATGTCAGAGAGGTGGTAGGTGAATATACTATGGAATGGCTAGGTATTTTTTTTTTTCTTTGCTGCATGGGATATCTTCTTTAAATCTCCTTTCGGGAGGTGTCTTTTTTTTTTTCCTTAAATGAAGAGAGTGTACCGAAGACAGTCATTAAGGTGTGCCTTAAACTTCTCCCACAACAAGAACAGATTCCCCACCTCTAGGTGAGCCTTTGGGAAAACACAGAGTCTGTCTGGAATTCTATCTTGCGGACCTATCACCCGTGGTCCATACTCCAACCTCTCCACCTGTGCATATCCCAGGGCATTCGAAAAAAAACATATCTATGAGCGATAGCGTTCCTACCAATAGTATAACATGAGTAAATACGGAGCCTAACATGAAACACATAGAGTCAGCCCATCTCCTCCAACAGAGAGGCAAGAGGGGTGGATCGAGATGCCAGAGGAGCAGATAAGATGTTACGCCTATCTATGGACTGATCCATAACCATATTAAAGTCACCCATACAAAACAGTCTAACAGCCGGGTAGCCAACAGCAAATGTGATACCATATGTACCAGTTCGAGAGAGGCTGGTGGGGGCGCATAGAGAAAAAGCAGAACATAAGGGGCATTATTAATAAAGGCATAGATAAAAATAAATATACCATGGGGATCTTTGTGGACACATACAGGCTCCCATCGAACTGCCCTATGAACCAGAGAGGGATTATTAATGGCACATAATTATTGTCTTAAAAATGTGCTTAATGTCCACCCAGAAACACATGCAGCATTTTCCCCCCCTGGTATGGGGCAGTTGGCATCAGCCTTATAAGAAGTTTTTGCCTTCCTCTGAATCAACACAGCAGGGACATAATAGGGATATAGGTCGAACTTGATGGACTTTTTTCAATCTTATAAACTGAGAAAAGAGGGGAATTAATTGAGTGGTGTTTCATATACCACTCTTATCTAAAATTACACCTGTGTCCACTGCACTCGATTTATTGAGAGGTGCACATCTCTCAAAAAATCCAGAGCATTTTATGCCGACCATGCTTAGAGGGCTCTGATATATTCACCCACTTGAATGCCTTGGGTGCTTATCTTTATTTAAAAAGCATCATATCCTAATTTTTTAATTTTAATTTTGTTTCTTTGTTGTGTATTTTTCAGAATGAAACTTTCTTGTGTCATCGCTTCACCAAATTTGTTATGAAGTATAATTTGATGTCAAAGGATAATCTGATTGTTCCCATTTTGGAAGAAGAGGTTCAAAGACTGGTTGCTGGAGAGAGCGAAGCATAATGATATCTGTACAATGTATAAAGCTTTTTTTCCAAATTTAAATGATTATATGTTTTATTTTAAATAAAAGGAAATTAAAAGCTTTTGGGAAAGCCTGGCATCAAATTAAGTATAAAAACTTGGATTGTATGTTAGACCTATGGCATATATGGCTATATCTGACATTTTTGTGTAATATTGTGTTCATATATTGTGTTGACAACCATTTTAGCTGTAAATCTCTTAATTATAATATTCACAAAGAAAAAAAGTTTTTACCTATATTGGCAATTTGATGAGATTGGTTACCTAAATAATAACCTTGCAATTGGACATTTGTGAAGGATAGGTTCTTAGCAAATACCTAGATTACATTTTTCATAGCAATCAAGTAAGTTTTTAATTATTATATATTAATCTGTGTTGCTGTTCAGTTTAGAGGGATCTGTTAGATTTTCTTTAATTTAGCTATTTGTATTCAGATTATATGGTTGTATGAAAGTTATGCATTATATGCAACACAATATAATTTGAGTCGTTGTAACATTTAATGAAAAATAAGTTAAGAAAACTGTTCTACTGCATTAAAGTTTCATTGTAAGTATTTCATTAATATTGTTTTATTTGTATATCAGAAGATATTGATTCCTGTATAAAGACTGCCATTTTTTTAGGGCTGCAACTAACAACTATTTTCATAATGGCTTATCTGGTAGATTATATTTTCAATTAATTGACTAATGGGATAAAAAAAACTGTATTGGAGAAGATCATCATTTTAAGTTAGATTAGGGAGGGAGTTAATGAGGGTTCTGTACTGAAAGGTGGGAGGTAGTTAATGGTGGGACCGTGTACCTGAGTTTGGAAGGGAGTTAATGAGTGGATAGGACTAGACTGGATGTCTTCTATGTGTTTGTGTATAAGGGATGCATTGTGTTGGGTAGGCTAGAGGCTGAGAGAGAGAGTTTTTTTTTATATTATATTTATATATGTATAATTATTTTTTAAATACATTTTCAAGAAAATTAAGTTTCTTATTTCTTTCCCCCATCCCTGTTTCCTACCTGTGACCATAGAGGAGGGCAACACATTCCCTTGTTGTCCAGTGGCATCCAACCTTCCCCCTAGCCGTGAAGAGGGAGCCCAGCACACATGATCTTCCACTTCCTGCGTTTACTCATTGCAACTATTGTCTGACCTGTCATATGGAGCTGCAAGAAGCAAAAGATTGTGTGCTGCCCCCCCCCCCCCTTTAACCCCTTAAGGACCCAGCCAATTTTCACTGTAGGACCCGGCCGTTTTATGCACATCTGATTACTGTCACTTTAAACATTAATAACTCTGGGATGCTTTTACCTTTCATTCTGATTCGAGATTGTTTTTTCGTGACATATTCTACTTTATGTTATTGGTAAATTTTTGTCGATACTTCATGCATCATTTCTTGGTGAAAAATTCAAAAATTTTATGAAAAAATGTAAAATGTTTTTAACTTTGAAGTTCTCTGCTTATAAGGAAAATGAATATTCCAAATAAATTATATATTGATTCACATAAACAATAGGTCTACTTTATGTTTGCATCATAAAGTTGACATGTTTTTACTTTTGGAAGACATCAGAGGGCATCGAAGTATAGCAGCAATTTTTCACAAAATTTTCAAAATCAGAATTTTTCAGGGACCAGTTCAGTTTTGAAGTGGGTTTGAAGGGCTTTCATATTAAAAATACCCCATAAATGACCCCATTATAAAAACTGCACTACTCAAAGTATTCAAAATGACATTCAAAAGGTTTGTTAACCCTTTAGGTGTTTCACAGGAATAGCAGCAAATTGAAGGAGAAAATTCTAAATCTTCATTTTTTACACTGGCATGTTCTTGTAGACCCAGTTATTGAATTTTTACAAGGGGTAAAAGGAGAGAAATCTTCCTAAAATGTGTAACCCAATTTCTCTCGAGTAAGGAAATACCTCATATTTGTATCTCAAGTGTTCGGCGGGCACAGTAGAGGGCTCAGAAGGGAAATAGCGACAGTGGGATTTTGGAGAGTGAGTTTTTCTGAAATGGTTTTTGGGAGGCATGTCACATTTAGGAAGCCCCTATGGTGCCAGAACAGCAAAAAAAAACAAACACATGGCATACTATTTTGGAAACTACACCCCTCAAGGCACGTAACAAGGGGTACAGTGAGCCTTAACACTTCACAGGAGTTTGACGACTTTTTGTTAAAATCGGATGTGTAAATGAAAAAAAAAAATTTCCCTAAAATGCTGGTTTTTCCACAAATGTTACATTTTTACAAGGGGTAATAGAAGAAAATGACCCCCAAAATTTGTAACCCCATTTCTTCTGAGTATGGAAATACCCAATGTGTGTACATCGAGTGCTCTGCGGGCAAACTACAATGCTCACAAGAGGAGGAGCGCCATCGAGCTTTTGGAGACAGAATTTGGTTGGAATAGAAGTCTGGGGCCATGTGCGTTTACAAAGCCCCCCGTGGTGCCAGAACAGTGGACCCCCCCCCCACATGTGACCTTATTTCGGAAACTACACCCCTCACAGAATTTAATAAAGGGTGCAGTGAGTATTTACACCCCACTGGCGTTTGACAGATCTTTGGAACAGTGGGCTGTGCAAATGAAAAATTACATTTTTCATTTTCACGGACCACTGTTCCAAAAATCTGTCAGACACCTGTGGGGCATAAATGCTCACTGTACCCCTTATTACATTACATGAGGGGTGTAGTTTCCAAAATGGGGTCACATGTGGGGGGGGGGGTTCCATTGTTCTGGCACTATGGGGGCTTAGTAAACACACGTGGCCTTCAATTCCGGACAAATTTTCTCTTCAAAATCCCAATGGTGCTCCTTCTCTTCTGAGCATTGTAGTGCGCCAGCAGAGCAATTTACATCCACATTTGGGGTATGTTCTTACTCAGAAGAAATGGGGTTACAAATTTTGGGGGGCTTTTTTCCCTATTTTCCCTTGTGAAAATGAAAAATTTTGGGTAACACCAGCATTTTAGGAAATTATTATTATTATTTTTTCCCCATCCAACTTTGAAGAATTTTCATTAAACACCTGTGGGGTGTTAAGGCTCACTATACCCCTTGTTACATTTCGTGAGGGGTGTAGTTTCCAAAATGGCATCGCATGTGGGTATTTCTTTTTTTGCGTTTGTCAGAACCGCTGTAAAATCGGCCACCCCTGTGCAAATCACCAATTTAGGCCTCAAATGTACATAGTGCGCTCTCACTCCTGAGCCTTGTTGTGCGCCCGCAGAGCATTTTACGCCCACATATGGGGTATTTCCGTACTCAAGAGAAATTGCGTTACAAATTTTGGGGGTCTTTTTTTTTCCTTTTAACACTTCTGAAAAAAAAATATGGGGCAACACCAGCTTGTTAGTGTAATTTTTTTTATTTTTTTACACTAACAGGCTGGTGTAGATGCCAACTTTTCCTTTTCATAAGGGGTAAAAGGAGAAAAAGCCCCCCAAAATTTGTAGTGCAATTTCTCCCGAGTATGGAAATACCCCACATGTGGCCCTAAACTGTTTCCTTGAAATATAACAGGGCTCTGAAGTGAGAGTGCGCCATGCGCATTTGAAGACTAAATTAGGGATTGCATAGGGGTGGACATAGGGGTATTCTACGGCCAGTGATTCCCAAACAGGGTGCCTCCAGCTGTTGCTAAACTCCCAGCATGCCTTGACAGTCAGTGGCTGTCCGGAAATGCTGGGAGTTGTTGTTTTGCAACAGCTGGAGGCTCGGTTTTGGAAACACTGCCGTACAATACGTTTTTCATTTTTATGGGGGGGGGGGGACAGTGTAAGGGGGTGTATATGTTGTGTTTCACCCTCTATTATGTTAGTGTAGTGTTTTTAGGGTACGTTCGCACTGTCAGAGGTTTACAGTGAGCTTCCCGCTAGAAATTTGCACCACAGCAAAAAATTTGCCGCAGCTCATACTTAAAGCAGGAAACTTACTGTAAACCTGCCCGTGTGAATGTACCCTGTACGTTCACATGGGGGGGGGGGGGGGGGGAATCTCCAGCTGTTTCAAAACTACAACTCCCAGCATGTACTGACAGACCGTGCATGCTGGGAGTTGTAGTTTTGCAATAGCTGGAGGCACACTGGTTGGAAAACCTTCAGTTAGGTTCTGTTACCTAACTCAGTATTTTCCAACCAGTGTGCCTATAGCTGTTGCAAAACTACAACTCCCAGCATGTACTGATGCTTGGAGATGTAGTTATGCAACCACTGGAGGTACGCAACTACAACTCCCAGCATGGCGAGACAGCTGTTTGGGCATGCTGGGATTTGCAGTTTTGCAACATCTGGAGGGCTACAGTTAGAGACCACTGCACAGTGATCTCCAAACTGTGGACCTCCAGATGTTGCAAAACTACAAATCTCAGCATGCCCAGACAGCATAAAGCTGTGTGGGCATGCTAGGAGTTGTAGTTTTGCAAGATCTGGAGGGATACAGTTTAGAGACCACTGTATAGTGGTCTCAAACTAGCCCTCCAGCTGTTGCAATACTACAAATCCCAGCATGCCCAAACAGCTGTCTAGGCATGCTGGGAGTTGTAGTTTTGCAATATCTGGAGGGCTACAGTTTGAGACCACTGTATATTGGTCTCAAACTGTAGCCCTCCAGTTGTTGCTAGGCAACTCACCAGCTTCCGTAGGATCCAGGGAGCCAGCCGCACGACATGCCGCCCGTTAATACCACGCAGAAGATCGTCGCCCGCAGCCTCCACCGATGGGTAAGTGACCTTCGGCGCCCGGTCCCCTTCGGTTTCCCGCTCTGCCCCGCCTATTGTGGGTGGGCAGGACGGGGAAAACGAAAGTTTACCCCCCCGCCCCCGATCAGCTATTGGTCGTCGCTTTTGACGACCAATAGCAGGGATAGGAGGGGTGGCACCCCTGCCACCTCACTCCTATCCCTTCAGGGGGATCGTAGGTTTCATGGACAACCGCTATCCCCCTTATATTCCGGGTTACCATAGACCCGTATGACCCGGAATAGGCGCAAATCGCAAGTGTGAATTCACTTGCGATTTGTGCCGATCGCCGACATGGGGGGGGTCTGATGACCCCCCTGGGCATTTGCGCGTGGTGCCAGCTGATCGATATCAGCAGTCACCCCGGTCCGGTCCCCGCCTGTCGTGCAGTGGGGACCGGAATTCCCACAGGCGTACAGGTACACCCTGGTCCTTAAGACCCAGGTACAGAAGGCATATTCATACGCCCTGGGTCCTGTACGGGTTAAAGGGGTATTCCCGTGGAAAACTTCTTTTTTTTTTTTTTTTTTTTTTAAATCGACTGGTGCCAGAAAGTTAAACAGATTTCTAAACTACTTCTATTAAAAAATCTTAATCTTTCCAGTACTTTTTAGGTTCTGTATACTACAGAGGAAATTATTTTCTTTTTGGAACACAGAGCTCTCTGCTGACATCATGATCACAGTGGTCTCTGCTGACATCTCTGTCCATTTTAGGAACTGTTCAGAGCAGCATATGTTTGCTATGGGGATATTCTCCTACTCTGGACAGTTCTTAAAATGGACAGAGATGTCAGCAGAGAGCACTGTGGTCATGATGTCAGCAGAGAGCTCTATGTTCCAAAAAGAAAACCATTTCCTCTGTAATATTCAGCAGCTAATAAGTACTGGAAGGATTAAGATTTTTTTAATAGCAGTAATTTACAAATCTGTTTGACTTTTTGGCACCAGTTGATTCCACGGGAGTACCCCTTTAACTATATTGGCTGCTGGGGGACTGCAGTTGCATTTATACATAGTGATAATTGCTATGTATATGAGAACTTAGGAAATTGTCTGACCAACTGATCGACCAACCAATTATGAAAATACTTAAAATTAGGTGCAGCTCACAACAGAAGGACCGAGGTAATTGTAAGCTATAGCTGGACCCCACCGGCAACCAAAATAACAATAAATTGCAAAAAAATTGCTTATACCTCTAGGACCTCACCAAATGGTGCATAATGATGAGGGTGGAAATAAATTGAAATGTAACAGCGTTGATCCAAAAATTATTTTTAATTGATTATAAATATTAAAATGACAGATTAACACATTAGACTGGCACTATCTAGTGATAATCCCACTGGGCCCTAGTGGGATATCAAAAAATAATAAAATGATAAGAAATAAAAAATATTGATTTAAAAAAGTAAAAAATTAATTAATAAAATGATAATGTCCTGTGTACTAGTGTTCCGATATATATGGAGAAAGGTCCATTGATTCACGAGCAAAAATAGAGTATAATAAAATCAATGAAAGTTCATTTTATGCTTGTAACATAGAATCAATGTCCAGATGTATGATACAAATGTAGTTAGAGTATCTCTCACCACTGCTTCTGGCGGCTTGATGGATCTTTGATGTGGATCGCAGCGTTACACTCCTCTCGTGCCCCGATGGTGGGAGAACGCTAGATTTGCCCGTCTCCCTAGCAGCCCCGATGGCAGGGGGGGCGCAGTATGATGTTCCGTACCGCTGGCTCCCGCGGCAGGGGAGCGTGAAGCGATGTTCACACCGGCTTCCCGGCTCACTGGAGATGGAACTGGTCTGACACTCCGGCAAGAGTGTCAGTCTGCACGGGAGCGGTGGTGGATCTGGCGGCAGAGATGCGTTCGGGAGCGGTAGATGGTCCAAGAATGGCGTCCCACGTGGAGGCCAATGCTGCTAGAGGTGTAGGCTGCGGAAGATGGTTCAAGGTATGGTTGCGGCCAGGCATGGCGGAATATGGCTAGAATTTAACTCTTCTGTTGCCAGGACTAGTGTCACGGTGCCGGCTGGCAGGAGGTGGATCCTCTTTGCCAGAGAGGGATTGGCGTGGACCGTGCTAGTGGACCGGTTCTAAGTCACTACTGGTGTTCACCAGAGCCCGCCGCAAAGCGGGATGGTCTTGCTGCGGCGGTAGTGACCAGGTCGTATCCACTAGCAACGGCTCAACCTCTCTGACTGCTGAAGATAGGCGCGGTACAAGGGAGTAGACAGAAGCAAGGTCGGACGTAGCAGAAGGTCGGGGCAGGCAGCAAGGATCGTAGTCAGGGGCAACGGCAGGAGGTCTGGAACACAGGCTAGGAACACACAAGAAAACGCTTTCACTGGCACAATGGCAACAAGATCCGGCGAGGGAGTGCAGGGGAAGTGAGGTATACATAGGGAGTGCACAGGTGAACACACTAATTAGAACCACTGCGCCAATCAGCGGCGCAGTGGCCCTTTAAATCGCAGAGACCCGGCGCGCGCGCCCTAGGGAGCGGGGCCGCGCGCGCCGGGACAGGACCGACGGAGAGCGAGTCAGGTACGGGAGCCGGGGTGCGCATCGCGAATCGCATCCCGGCTGGAGGCGGTATCGCAGCGCACCGGGTCAGAGGATCTGACCGGAGCGCTGCAGTAGCGAGAGTGTAGCGAGCGCTCCGGGGAGGAGCGGGGACCCGGAGCGCTCGGCGTAACAGTACCCCCCCCTTGGGTCTCCCCCTCTTCTTGGAGCCTGAGAACCTGAGGACCAGACTTTTGTCTAGGATATTGTCCTCAGGTTCCCAGGATCTCTCTTCAGGACCACAGCCCTCCCAATCGACCAAAAAAAAGGTTTTCCCTCTGACCTTCTTGGAGGCCAGTATCTCCTTTACGGAGAAGATGTCCGAGGAGCCGGAAACAGGAGTGGGAGAAACAAGTTTGGGAGAGAAACGGTTGATGATGAGTGGTTTAAGAAGAGAAACGTGAAAGGCATTAGGAATACGAAGAGAAGGAGGAAGAAGAAGTTTGTAAGAGACAGGATTAATCTGGCACAAAATTTTGAAAGGACCAAGATAGCGTGGTCCCAATTTGTAGCTGGGAACACGGAAGCGGACATATTTAGCGGAGAGCCATACCTTGTCTCCGGGAGAAAAAATGGGGGGAGCTCTTCTTTTCTTATCAGCAAACTTCTTCATGCGTGATGAAGCCTGTAAGAGAGAATTTTGGGTCTCTTTCCATATGGTGGAAAGATCACGAGTTATTTCATCCACAGCGGGCAAACCAGAGGGCAAGGGAGTAGGGAGGGGGGGAAGAGGGTGACGGCCGTACACCACGAAAAATGGGGATTTGGAAGAAGATTCAGAGACTCTGAAGTTATACGAGAATTCGGCCCATGGTAGAAGATCTGCCCAGTCATCCTGGCGGGAGGAAACAAAATGCCGTAAATAATCACCCAGGACCTGGTTAATTCTTTCTACTTGCCCATTGGATTGAGGATGATAAGCAGAAGAAAAGTTTAATTTAATCTTGAGTTGTTTACAGAGAGCCCTCCAGAATTTTGACACGAATTGGACGCCTCTATCCGAGACGATCTGCGTGGGCAACCCGTGAAGACGAAAAATGTGTACAAAAAATTGTTTTGCCAACTGAGGCGCTGAAGGAAGACCAGGAAGAGGAATAAAATGTGCCATCTTGGAAAATCGATCAACGACCACCCAAACAACAGTGTTGCCACGGGATGGGGGTAAGTCTGTAATAAAGTCCATACCAATCAGAGACCAAGGCTGTTCGGGGACAGGCAGAGGATGAAGAAGACCAGCGGGCTTCTGGCGAGGAGTCTTATCCCGGGCACAGACAGTGCAGGCCCGCACAAAATCAACAACATCCGTCTCCAGAGTCGGCCACCAATAGAAACGAGAGATGAGTTGCACGGATTTCTTGATGCCCGCATGGCCTGCGAGATGGGAGGAGTGACCCCATTTGAGGATTCCGAGGCGTTGGCGTGGAGAGACGAAGGTCTTCCCTGGAGGAGTTTGCCTGATGGAGGCTGGAGAAGTGGAGATCAGGCAGTCAGGAGGAATGATGTGTTGCGGAGAGAGTTCTACTTCCGAGGCATCCGAGGAACGAGAGAGAGCATCGGCCCTAATGTTCTTATCGGCAGGGCGAAAGTGAATTTCAAAATTAAACCGGGCAAAGAACAGAGACCACCTGGCCTGGCGAGGATTCAGCCGTTGGGCAGACTGGAGATAGGAGAGATTCTTGTGATCGGTGTAAATAATAACTGGAAATTTTGATCCCTCCAGCAGATGCCTCCATTCCTCAAGTGCTAATTTAATGGCCAGTAGCTCTCGATCCCCGATGGAGTAGTTCCTCTCCGCCGGAGAGAAGGTCCTAGAAAAAAAACCACAAGTAACAGCATGCCCGGAAGAATTTTTTTGTAGAAGAACCGCTCCAGCTCCTACTGAGGAGGCATCAACCTCCAATAGGAAGGGTTTAGATGGGTCAGGTCTGGAGAGCACGGGAGCAGAAGAAAAGGCAGACTTGAGCCGTTTAAAGGCGTCTTCCGCTTGAGGAGGCCATGACTTAGGATTGGCATTCTTTTTGGTTAAAGCCACGATAGGAGCCACAATGGTGGAAAAATGTGGAATAAATTGTCTGTAATAATTGGCGAACCCCAAAAAACGTTGGATAGCACGGAGTCCGGAGGGGCGTGGCCAATCTAAGACGGCAGAGAGTTTGTCTGGATCCATTTGTAGTCCCTGGCCAGAGACCAAGTATCCTAGGAAAGGAAGAGATTGACATTCAAACAGACATTTCTCCATTTTGGCATAAAGTTGATTGTCACGAAGTCTCTGAAGAACCATGCGGACATGCTGGCGGTGTTCTTCTAGGTTGGCAGAAAAAATCAGAATATCGTCCAGATACACAACAACACAGGAATATAAGAGATCACGAAAAATTTCATTAACAAAGTCTTGGAAGACGGCAGGGGCGTTGCACAGGCCAAAGGGCATGACCAGATACTCAAAGTGTCCATCTCTAGTGTTAAATGCCGTTTTCCATTCATCCCCCTCCCTGATGCGGATGAGATTATAAGCACCTCTTAAGTCCAGTTTGGTAAAGATGTGGGCACCTTGGAGGCGATCAAAGAGTTCAGAGATAAGAGGTAGAGGGTAGCGGTTCTTTACCGTGATTTTATTAAGACCGCGGTAGTCAATGCAAGGACGTAGGGAGCCATCTTTTTTGGACACAAAGAAAAATCCAGCTCCGGCAGGAGAGGAGGATTTGCGGATAAAGCCCTTTTTTAAATTTTCCTGGATGTACTCAGACATAGCAAGAGTCTCTGGGGCAGACAGAGGATAAATTCTGCCCCGGGGTGGAGTAGTGCCCGGGAGGAGGTCAATAGGACAGTCATAAGGCCTGTGAGGAGGTAGAGTCTCAGCTTGTTTTTTGCAAAATACATCAGCAAAGTCCATATAGGCCTTAGGGAGACCGGTTACAGGGGGAACCACAGGGTCACGGCAGGGAGTACTGGGAACCGGTTTAAGGCAGTCCTTGAAACAAGAGGTACCCCAACTCTTGATCTCCCCTGTGGACCAATCCAGGGTTGGGGAATGGTGTTGAAGCCAGGGTAGTCCAAGGAGAATTTCGGAAGTGCAATTGGGGAGGACCAAAAACTCAATTTTTTCGTGATGAGGTCCGATGCACATTAGGAGGGGCTCCGTGCGGAAACGTATGGTACAGTCCAATCTTTCATTGTTAACACAATTGATGTAGAGGGGTCTGGCGAGACTGGTCACCGGGATGTTGAACCTGTTGATGAGAGAGGCCAAAATAAAATTTCCTGCAGATCCGGAATCCAAGAAGGCCATAGTAGAGAAGGAGAAGGTAGAGGCAGATATCCGCACAGGCACAGTAAGACGTGGAGAAGCAGAGTTGACATCAAGGACTGTCTCACCTTTGTGCGGAGTCAGCGTACGTCTTTCCAGGCGGGGAGGACGGATAGGACAATCCTTCAGGAAGTGTTCGGTACCGGCACAGTACAGGCAGAGATTCTCCATGCGGCGTCGTGTCCTCTCTTGAGGTGTCAGGCGAGACCGGTCAACTTGCATAGCCTCCATGGCGGGAGGCACAGGAACGGATTGCAGGGGACCAGAGGAGAGAGGAGCCGGGGAGAAAAAACGCCTCGTGCGAACAAAGTCCATATCCTGGCGGAGCTCCTGACGCCTTTCGGAAAAACGCATGTCAATGCGAGTGGCTAGATGAATGAGTTCATGTAGGTTAGCAGGGATTTCTCGTGCGGCCAGAACATCTTTAATGTTGCTGGATAGGCCTTTTTTAAAGGTCGCGCAGAGGGCCTCATTATTCCAGGATAGTTCTGAAGCAAGAGTACGGAATTGTACGGCGTACTCGCCAACGGAAGAATTACCCTGGACCAGGTTCAGCAGGGCAGTCTCAGCAGAAGAGGCTCGGGCAGGTTCCTCAAAGACACTTCGAATTTCCGAGAAGAAGGAGTGTACAGAGGCAGTGACGGGGTCATTGCGGTCCCAGAGCGGTGTGGCCCATGACAGAGCTTTTCCAGACAGAAGGCTGACTACAAAAGCCACCTTAGACCTTTCAGTAGGAAACTGGTCCGACATCATCTCCAAGTGCAGGGAACATTGAGAAAGAAAGCCACGGCAAAATTTAGAGTCCCCATCAAATTTATCCGGCAAGGATAGTCGTAGGCCTGAAGCGGCCACTCGCTGCGGAGGAGGTGCAGGAGCTGGCGGAGGAGATGATTGCTGAAGCTGTGGTAGTAGCTGCTGTAGCATCACGGTCAGTTGAGACAGCTGGTGGCCTTGTTGCGCTATCTGTTGTGACTGCTGGGCGACCACCGTGGTGAGGTCGGCGACAACTGGCAGAGGAACTTCAGCGGGATCCATGGCCGGATCTACTGTCACGGTGCCGGCTGGCAGGAGGTGGATCCTCTGTGCCAGAGAGGGATTGGCGTGGACCGTGCTAGTGGACCGGTTCTAAGTCACTACTGGTGTTCACCAGAGCCCGCCGCAAAGCGGGATGGTCTTGCTGCGGCGGTAGTGACCAGGTCGTATCCACTAGCAATGGCTCAACCTCTCTGACTGCTGAAGATAGGCGCGGTACAAGGGAGTAGACAGAAGCAAGGTCGGACGTAGCAGAAGGTCGGGGCAGGCAGCAAGGATCGTAGTCAGGGCAACGGCAGGAGGTCTGGAACACAGGCTAGGAACACACAAGAAAACGCTTTCACTGGCACAATGGCAACAAGATCCGGCGAGGGAGTGCAGGGGAAGTGAGGTATACATAGGGAGTGCACAGGTGAACACACTAATTAGAACCACTGCGCCAATCAGCGGCGCAGTGGCCCTTTAAATCGCAGAGACCCGGCGCGCGCGCGCCCTAGGGAGCGGGGCCGCGCGCGCCGGGACAGGACCGACGGAGAGCGAGTCAGGTACGGCACCACCCGCATCGCGAATCGCATCCCGGCTGGAGGCGGTATCGCAGCGCACCGGGTCAGAGGATCTGACCGGAGCGCTGCAGTAGCGAGAGTGTAGCGAGCGCTCCGGGGAGGAGCGGGGACCCGGAGCGCTCGGCGTAACAACTAGTGTTGAGCAGCATAGGCCATATTCGAATTCACGAATATATGGACGAATATTCGTCATATATTCGTAATATTCTCGTTTTATTTGCGCATAAGCGAAAATTCGCGTATGCTAAAATTAACATATGCAAAAATTTGCATATACAAAATTAGCATAAGTTAAAATTTTCATATGCGAAAATTAGCATACACAAATTTTCGCATATGCGAAAATTCGCACACCAGTCTCACAAAGTAGTATTAGAGCCTTCTTTACACCACACAAGCTGGAAGCAGAGAGGGATGATCACTGTGATGTGTACTGTGAAAAAAAAACAAAAAACGAATATTCATAATTACGAATATATAGTGCTATATTCGCGAATTCGCAAATATGCGATATTCGCGAATAAAATTTGCATTATGAATATTCGCGAGTAACACTAGCCAGGACCTATAAGTTAGCAAACGGACACTAGGTACAAACAGGTACTGTCTTCTTTTCTTTCTAGGCCTCATTCTGTTTTCGGTAAACAGTAGAATGATGTGCTTTACCAAAAAGATCCCAGAAGGATTTTAAGAGTTGAAAGGAAAAGTTAGGATGTTTTCCTCGAATGGCGCCTATTCCCAGAAAACAAACATGCCAAGGAATTCTTGTTTTAAAATAGGCATTTATTAGTATGAAAAAGGGTGCAACACATTAGTTTCGAACCCGGGCCAGGTTTTTCCTCCGGCAATGGTTATTACAGGCACGTGTTTGCGCCGGTTTAACCCCTTAATGGCTTTTTCCGTTTTTTCATTTTCAATTTTTCCTCCTTAACTTTAAAAAATCATAACTCTTTAAAATTTTCACCTAAAATTCTGTATGAAGGCTTATTGTTTGCGTCACTAATTCTACTTTGTAACGACATTAGTCATTTTACCCAAAAATCTACGGTGAAACGGGAAATAAAATCAATATGCGACAAAATTGATGAAAAAAGCGTTAATTTTTAACGTAAATTGGTTTTCCCTTAGTCCTAACAGCAGCACAAGTGGGGTGTTCTGCCCCTGTGAAGCTGGCAGGACGGCGGAATTTTTTATTCTGCCCAAGTAATTAAAGACTTAATTAGACCCCCATATAAGGCCTCCTCCCTTAGGCCACATTGCTTGATAACAAGTAAAACAAACAAAACAATTTCGGGCGGGAAAATTTGTGTGCTGCTGTTAGGACTAAGGGAAAACAAATTTACGTTAAAAATTAACGCTTCCCTAACCAGCAGCACAAGTGGGGACTTAGCGAGTAACAACACAAATAGGGAGGGACTACAGCAGAGTGGCACTTAGGATTGATTGCCCAAAGGCCAATTCTTCCGATCGTTTGGCATTAACCCTGTAATGACTAATAAATGTATTATGCGTGCTCCAGGAGGCAGCAGCAGCACAGATTTGTTCTAAAGGAAAAGAAAGTGGAGACTGCCCTAGTGGAATGGGCAGTGACAAAGGCAGGAGGAACTAACTCCTGGGCTACAAAAGCCTCCCGGATTGCCTCTTTGATCCATCTACTCATAGAGGGTTTAGAGGCTTTAAGACCTTTGTTCTTCCCTGAAAAGGAAACAAGAAGGTGCTCTGATCTTCTAAATTCTCCAGTTCTTGAGATGTAGATTCTGACGATTCTTGAAATGTCCAGAGTATGGTCAGCAGCTTCCTCAGGCGAGGATGGATTAGGACACAGAACTGGAAGGGATATAGCTTGATTGATGTTGGAGAACGTTGGGACCTTAGGAACAAAGGTGGGCAAAAATCTCAACAGGACTCTATCCTGGAGAAAAAGCGTATAAGGCTCGAAAGCCGAAAGGGCCTGAAGCTCGCCAATCCTTTTGGCTGAGGTTATGGCCAATAAGAAGGTGACTTTAAGGGACAAATACCTAAAGTCGACTTCTTCCAGAGGTTCAAAGGGGTGTGAACATAACCCCTTAAGAACAATAGTCAAATTCCATTTGGGAATGGGTCTGAGAACTGTAGGTTTAACCCCTTCATGACCCAGCCCATTTTCACCTTCATGACCTGGGCATTTTTTGAAAATCTGACCACTGTCACTTTAAACATTAATAACTTTGGAATGCTTTTACTTATTATTCTGATTCCGAGATTGTTTTTTCGTGACATATTCTACTTTATGTTATCGGTAAAATTTCACTGATATTTGTATCCTTTCTTGGTAAAAAATCTAAAAATTTCATGAAAATTTTGAACATTTTGCATTTTTCTAACTTTGAAAGTCTCTGCTTGAAAGGAAAATGGATATTCCAAATAAATTACATATTGATTCACATATACAATATGTCTACTTTGTGTTTGCATTAAAAAATTGACAAGTTTTTACTTTTGGAAGGCACCAGAGGGCTTCAAAGTTCCGCAGCAATTTTCAAATTTTTCTCAAGATTTTCAAAATCGTAATTTTTCAGGGCCCAGTTCAGGTTGGAAGTGGATTTTAAGGATCTTCATTTTAGAAATACCCCATAAATGACCCCATTATAAAAACTGCACCCCCCAAAGTATTCAAAATGACATTCAGTAAGTGTTTTAACCCTTTAGGTGTTTCACAGGAATAGCAGCAAAGTGAAGGAGAAAATTCTAAATCTTCATTTTTTACACTCGCATTTTCTTGTAGACCCAATTTTTGAATTTTTACAAGGGGTAAAAGGAGAGAAATCACCCTAAAATTGGTAACCCAATTTCTCTTGAGTAAGGAAATACCTCATATGCGTATGTAAAGTGTTCGGCGGGCGCAGTAGAGGGCTCAGAAGGGAAACCAGCGACAATGGGATTTTGGAGAGTGAGTTTTTCTGAAAGGGTTTTTGGGGGGCATGTCCCATTTAGGAAGCCCCTATGGTGCCAGAACAGTGGACCCCCCCCCCACATGTGACCCCATTTTGGAAACTATACCCCTCATGGAATTTAATAAGGGGTGCAGTGAGCATTTACACCCCACTGGCGTTTGACAGATATTTGAAACAGTGGACTGTGCAAATCAAAAATTTTATTTTTCATTTTCACAGACCACTGTTCCAAAAATCTGTCATACACCAGTGGGGTGTAAATGCTCACTGCACCCCTTATTACATTCCGTGAGGGGTGTAGTTTCCAAAATGGGGTCACATGTGGATATTTATTGTTTTGCGTTTGTCAAAACTGCTGTAACAATCAGCCACCCCTGTGCAAATCGCCTCAAATGTACATGGCGCACTCTCCCTTCTGGGCCTTGTTGTGCGCCCCCAGAGCACTTTGCGCCCACATATGTGGTATCTCCGTACTCAGGAGAAATTGCGTTACAAATTTAGAGGGTCTTTTTTCCCTTTTACCTCTTGTGAAAATGAAAAGTATAGGGCAACACCAGCATGTCAGTGTAAAAAATGTATTTTTTTACACTAACATGCTGGTGTAGACCCCAACTTCACCTTTTCATAAGGGGTTAAAGAAGAAAAAGCCCCCCAAAATTTGTAAGGCAATTTCTCCCGAGTACAGCGATATCCCATATGTGTCCCAAAACTGTTGCCCTGAAATACGACAGGGCTCCAAAGTGAGAGAGCGCCATGCGCATTTGAGGCCTGAATTAGGGATTTGCATAGGGGTGGACATAGGGGTATTCTACGCCAGTGATTCCCAAACAGGGTGCCTCCAGCTGTTGCAAAACTCCCAGCATGCCTGGACAGTCAATGGCTGTCCGGCAATACTGGGAGTTATTATTTTGCGACAGCTGGAGACTCCGTTTTGGAAACAGTAGCGTACCAGACGTTTTTCATTTTTTGGGGGGAGGGGGGCTGTGTAGGGGTATGTGTATATTTAGTGTTTTTTACTTTTTATTTTAGGTTAGTCTCAGTGTAGTGTAGTGTTTTTAGGGTACAGTCACATGGGCAGAGGTTCACAGCAAGTTTGCCGCTGGAAGTTTGAGCTGCAGCGCAAAATTTGCGCCATCTCAAACTTGCAGCACTCACTGTAAACCTCCGCCCATGTGAGTGTACCCTGTACATTCACATTGGGGGGAGGGGGCAAACATCCAGCTGTTGCAAACTCCGAGCATGCCCTTTGGCTGTCCGTGCATGCTGGGAGTTGTAGTTTTGCTACAGCTGGAGGAACACTGGTTTGGAAACACTAAGTTAAGTAATAAACTTTCAAGTGTTTTGCAACCAAACTTAGTGTTTCCAAACCAGTGTGCCTCCAGCTGTTGCAAAACTACAACTCCCAGCATGCATGGTCTGTCAGTGCATGCTGGGAGTTATAGTTTTGCAACAATTGCAACAGCTGGAGGCACTGAGGTAGGAAACGGACAATGTTTCCCAACTAGTGTGCCTCCAGTTGTTGCAAAACTACAACTCCCAGCATGCCCAGACTGCCAAGGCATGCTGGAAGTTGTAGTTCGGCAATATCTGAAGGATCAGATGTTGCCGAACTACAACTTCCAGCATGCTTGGGCAGTCTGGGCATGCTGGGAGTTGTAGTTTTGCAACATCTGGAGGTCCACAGTTTGGAGACCACTGTATAATGGTCTCCAATCTGTGCTCTTCCAGATATTAGAGAACTACAACTCCCAGCATGCCTGGACAGACTGAGCATGCTGAGATTTGTAGTTTTGCAACATCTGGAAGAGCACAGATTGGAGACCATTATACAGTGGTCTCCAAACTGTGGACCTCCAGATGTTGCAAAACTACAACTCCCAGCATGCCCAGAAAGCCAAAGGCTGTCTGGGCATGCTGGGAGTTGCAGTTTTGAAACTCTCAGAGGCAGCAGTGAGATCACTTTACGGCGATCTCGCTGCTGCCAATGAAGATGCCGCACTGCTGCCGGAAACTCACCTCCGGGATGCAGCGCAGCCGGGACCGCACGGAGGACGCCGGGACCGCACGGAGGACGCCGGGACCGCTCGGGACACCGCTCCAACGGGTAAGTGACGCCGGGGGACGGGTCAGGGACACTTAGCAGAGCGGTGTGTGTCCCGATCCCCGTGATCGGAACTCACACACCGCGCTGCTATCAGCTAGTCAGATTTGACCAGCTGATAGCAGCGATCGCTGGGGGGGGGGGTGGGGGACGAAACCCCCCCGTGGTCGCACGGTAAGATGGCTGGTTATCAGTGATAGCCACCATCTTTCCGGGCGCTGCGGGGTGCCGCGAGTAGCGGCAGTAATGTCCATGACGTACCTGTATGTCATGGGTCGGGAACACCTTGCCACCCATGACGTACAGGTATGTCATAGGTCGGGAAGGGGTTAAGTCTTTCAGCTCCCTTAAGGAATCTTCTGATTAGGGATTCATGCGATAAAGATCTGCCTAAAAAGGCAGAGAGCGCTGAAACTTAAAGTGGATGGGCTAAGACCCTTGTCAATGCCATCCTGAAGGAAACATAAAATTGCAGAAAGAGGAGGATCTGAGGTTACTACCTCTTTCGTAGCACACCATCGAAGGAAAATCTTCTTTATCCTAGAATAGACCTTGTTTGTAGACTCTGCTCTAGAGTGTGCAATGGTTCTCAAGACCTCAGCAGGAAGCCCACTACTTAGGAGGGTCCTGTCAATCTCCAGGCTGTCAGATTGAGTCTCCTCAGATCTAGGCAGGAGCCTGTGTTGTGAGACACAAGGTTCTGCACGTGGGGAAGCCTCCAATAACACCCCTGACTCATCCTCATGAGTTGGGTGAACCAGGACCTCTTGGGCCAGAATGGTATGATGGCAATCACTGAGGTCTGCTTTTGCCTGACTTTCATCAATACCTTCAGTATCATGGAAAGTGGAGGGAATATGTAGGCCAGCCTGAACCTCCATGGAATGGACAGAGTGTCTATCCCCACTGGATTGTCCTCTTTGTAAAGAGAGCAAAACTTGTTCACCTTGGCGTTCAGACGAGTTGCCATGAGATCTATCTCTGGCATACCCCACCTTAGGGTTATCTTCTTGAAGATGTCTTCGTTCAGGGACCATTCCCCTTGGACCGGAAGCCCGCGACTTAGACTATCTGCCACTATGTTGAGATCCCCCTTGATGTGGACTGCAGAAAGGTGGGTTAGAGAGAATTAGTCCGGTCTCCTTGAGGAGCACTTGGGACTTTGTGCCACCCTGTCTGTTGATGTAAGCCACCACAGTGGTGTTGTCTGACCGAACTCTTATCGCTTTCCCTAGAATAAGGGGTGCGAAATGGAGAAGAGCTAGACTAACTGCTCTCAGTTCTCTCATGTTGGAGGAGAGAAGTCTCTCCTGAGGGTTCCAAGTACCCTGTACTGGATTCTCATCCAGATGGGCTCCCCAGCCCAGAAGGGAGGCGTCTGTGGTTAAAGTGATCCACTGAGGTTGAATCAAGGACTTCCCATCTGTCAGATTCATCCACCATCTGAGAGATGCACGGACTTCGGTCGACAGGTTGCACTTTTTGTCCAACCCTCTGGGGTTGCGATTCCAGACCATCAAGACTTGATCTTGAAGAGGCCGGAGGTGCCATAGGGCTCAGGGGACTGCCTCTGACCCAACATCTTCATTAGAGTTCTGATGGGAACCTTGCGAGGGACCATCAAAAACTCGGCGGCTCTTATGACTTGATCTTTTCTTTCTGGAGTGAGGGATAGAGTCATCTGAGTGGAGTTGAGAACAAAACCCAGAAACTTCCTTGAGGTGGACGGGTTGATCTCTGATTTCTCCCAATTTATAAGCCAGCCCAAGCGCTGGAGAAAGTCTAGAGCCTGATGAAGATGAGACTGTAGAACATCTAGAGTAGCGGCTTTTAGAAGCCAGTCGTCTAGATAAGGAATGATCTCTAGACCTTTTAGTCTGAGAGCAGAGACCACTGGAGCCACCACCTTTGTAAAGGTGTGGGAGGCTGAAGTGATGCCGAAAGGCAGAACAGCGAACTGGAAATGCTTTACCATACCGTTTATGGCGACAGCAACCCTCAAATATTTCCTGTGAGCAGGAAAAATAGGAACATGAAGGTAAGCATCCATCAAGTCGATGTTAACCATGAGATCTTGAGGGTCCAGGATACTGACTACTGAGCGAATGGTTTCCATCCGGAACCGCCTTTTCCTTATAAATCGGTTTAAAAAGCGAAGATCTATGATCATACGTCAGTCGCCTGATGGTTTCGGCACAAGAAATATTGGGGAATACACCCCTGACCCTCTTTGATCGGGGGGAACTTCTTCTAGTGCATGTTTCCCCACGTACTGTAGGACAGAGTCCTCTAGAACAGCCTGTTTTGGCTGAGGAAGTAGCTTTGTTAAAATAAATTTCCTTGGAGGAGGGGAAATGAAATCTATCTGTACCCCGACTGAATGACATCTAGAACCCAAGGATCCTGGATTTCTTGCATCCAGGTTGACAGGAACAAACTTAAACGTCCTCCGACCGGAGGGGGATTGGTAGATAGCTTCTCTACCTGAACTTCCAGAGGGAAAGGGAGAGGGGAAACGTTGGTGGACCTTAGAGGAGAGTAATAGCTCGGCCTTACGGTCTTTACCGCGGCCGCTTCCTCCGTGGTGGAGGAAGCGGCCGCGGTAAAGACCGTAAGGCCGAGCTATTACTCTCCTCTAAGGTCCACCAACTGGCGTCTCTGGGATCTGGAATGGCCCTGGAACTCCCCCCCTGGCTCTACCTTTGCCACGAAAGGACTGTACAGGTAGACATTTACCCTTTTTATCCGCAAAATCCTCCATGATTCGATCTAACTCAGACCCAAAGAGCCAATTGGGCTCAAAGGGCATCCCACAGAGGTTGAATTTTGAAGTATTATCTGCTACCCAGGGACGCAACCACAGGGGGCGCCTGCTTGCGGATGAGAGCGCCATGGACTTGGCAGCAAGTTTAAGGTGCTGTTGGGATGATTCGCATAAGAAGTCCACCCCGAGAAGTAGCGTTTTGAAGCTGTCCAGAATATCCTCCCTAGCAACATTACTTTCAATCTCAGACTGAATGCGTTGTACGCGTTCTTTGACAAAGTCCGCAACCTCACTTGAAGCAACAGCCACCGAGGCAGATGCTGAAGCCGCCGAATAGTTGCGTCTTAGAAGGGAGTCCACTTTCCTGTCAAGGGGGTCCTGGAGGTTACTGCCATCATCTGCAGGAACTAGAACCCTCTTGGACAGCTTGTTAACAGCCATATCCACTTTTGGCGGTGGCATCCAGGAATCCGATTCAGCTTCTGATAGTGGAAACATCAGCTTGAACCTCCAGGTGACAACAGCAGGCTTGTCTGGGTGCTTCCACTCAGCTTTCATCAGCTTCTTAAGTGTGTCATCCACTTTGAAAACCCAAGGTCCTCTAGAGGTGGATGTTGAGGCTTCCCCTTGATCAACATCCTGATCCCTTGATCGGATGGATCTAAGCAATCTCTGCGTCTTTTCCGCAGGAAAAAGAGGCGGAGAGATCACTTGCTCTACTGACTGTTCCGACTGATCGCCCACGGACATAACGGAATCCTCCGCAACAGGAGGACCAGACTCGGTCCTAGGCCTCTTAGGCGCGAGGGAATTTTTTATCTCATTGATAGAATTTCCCATGAATTCCTTCATCCAAATGAACATGTCCTGGACTGTAGGTTCAGCTGGATTAGCGGGTGGACGACATCCAGGACACCTGTTGTATTCATAGGAATCAGGCAGTGGAGTACCGCAGTCAGCGCAAGTTAGATGGCGCTTTCTTGAACCAGACTTACGACTACCAGCATGTGTATCACTCGACGGAGGAGTGGACATAGTTCTGGAATTAAAACAATAGGTTAGAAAGACACCAGAACCGTTACCATTGCAGCGCAAATGGAAAAAGAGTACCTATTGAAAAATAGACACGCTCTTTTACAAAACCCAAGAATAGCAGAAACCACACAAGTGTAGTCAAGCTAGAAAGGCAGCAAGAGGCCAAATGAAGGCCAGTACTGCCTTAAATAGGGGAGAGGGTGGCAAATTTAAAATAAGCCCCGCCCCTCCAGGAAGTCAGAGCACCTAGCAGATCGAAAATCTTGAAAACGACCTGAAAGTAAAAACTTTTGCTCTGAGCCCCTTCCTTACCCTGGAAGGGGCAGCTAACTAAAATATTTAATTAAAATTATAATTCAAACTAGCGCACTCGGCGCCAGAAGGCTCCAGTGCCGGACCGGAAGTCGTCAGATGATGCACTTCCGGTCCGCGGCTCCGCACACAGCAGAGGACCGGAGTGAGACAGCGACGCTGCTAGCATGTTGTTGAAAGGTAAGGGCGGACTGCCCGAGTAACAGGGGGATCGGAGGATCCCAGAACCATAGAGGGCGGCACCTGAATAAAGAATGAAACTGTATCCACGAACCCGGACCGAAGTCCTATGTCATAGACACAGCTGCTAAACTCAGCTGGGGCTGCGCAAAACGCTGCCCAGGCTGACAGAAAGGAAGGGGCAGCAAGCTGCAACCCTAGCAGAAAAAAACAATCCCTTCTCCACATAAAAAGAGAGGGGAAGGGAAAAACCATGCAGGCTCTGCTAAAAAACCAGAGCCTGCACCGTCCTGCTGTCCTGCACAGGACATAAAAAAGCAATGTGGCCTAAGGGAGGAGGCCTTATATGGGGTTCTAATTAAGTCTCTAATTACTTGGGAGGAATTAAAAATTCCACCGTCCTGCCAGCTTCACAGGGGCAGAACACCCCACTTGTGCTGCTGGTTAGGACGTAAGGGAACACTATCTAGTTTTGGGGGCTTCCATTTTTACGCAGTACATTTTTCGGCAAACATGACACCTTATCTTTATCTGTAGGTCCATACGGTTAAATTGATACCCTACTTATATAGGTTTGATTTTGTATCACTTCAGAAAAAAATCATGAATACATGCAGGAAAATGTATAAGTTTAAAATTGTCATTTTCTGAGCCCTATAACTTCATTTTTTGCGCCGTCATCTGTAGTTTTTAGCTGTACAATTTTTGTTCTGATCAGACTTTTTGATCACTTTTTATTCACTTTTTTGTGGTATAAAAAGTGATTAAAAAATGCGCTATTTTGGACTTTGGATTTTTTTGCGCGTACGCCATTGAACGTGCGATTTAAAAAGCGGTATATTTTTATCATTTGAACATTTCCGCACGTGGCGATACCACATATTTTTATTTTTATTTACACTGTTGTTTTTTTATTCTTGGAAATGCCGGGTGATTCAAACTTTTATTAGGGGAAGGGATAATTCAAAAGGTTAATGATTTTTTTACACTTTTCTTTTGCAATCTTATAGCCCCCATAAGGGGCTATAACATTGCATTAACTGATCTTTAACACTGATTGATGCATCTCCATAGAAATGGATCAATCAGTGTTTTCGGCGATTGAATGCTCAAGCATGGATCTCAGGCTTGAAGCATTCATTTGGCGATCGGACAGCACAGGAGAAGGTAAGAAGACCTCCTCCTGTAATACAGCTGTCCGTTATGCCGCGGCGATCCCGAACAGCTCCCTGAGCTAATCGGCAACTTTCACTTTCGTTTTTAGCTGCGCAGCTCAGCTTTGAGCACGCGGCTAAAGGGTTAACAGCATGCGGCGCCGCGATCAATGGCGCTCGCTATAAGCGGCAGGTCCCGGCTTCACATGACGCCGGGCCCGCCGCTATATGATGCGGGGTCACTGTGTGATACCGCGTTACATCGCAGGACTGGGACCCAGGATGTACCCATACGTCCTGGGTCCTTAACAGGTTAAATATACATATACACCCCCGGAAGGATTTTGGCTTACTCAAGTTCATTTCATTTAAATGTCGATGGATAGTATACACTGATGTTCCCTGAGCCTCCAGGACAGCTTGAATATCTTTGGAACTTGTTTGGGGCTGCTTATCCACCATCCGGACTATCCTTTCATAAATTTTTCTCTTCCGTCCACACCCAAGGAGATTAGCTACAGTGCCATGGGTTGCAATATTCTTGATAATGTTGCACACTGTGGACAAAGGCAAATCTAGATCTCTGAAGATGGACTTGTAACCTTGAGATTGTTGATATTTTTCCACAATTTTCGTTCTCAAGTCCTCAGACAGTTCTCTTCTCCTCTTTCTGTTGTCCATGCTTAGTGTGGCACACAGACACACAATGCAAAGACTAAGTGAACTTCTCTCCTTTTTATCTGCTTTCAGGTGGGATTTTTATATTGCCCACACCTTTTACTTGCCCCAGCTGAGTTTAAAGGAGCATCACGTGCTTGAAACAATCTTATTTTTCCACAATTTTGAAAGGGTGCCAATAATTTTGTCCAGACCATTTTTGGAGTTTGGTGTAACACTATGTCCAATTCCCTTTTTTTTCTCCCTTGTTTGGTTTAGTTCCAATATGTACAAAGGGAATAAACATGTGTTTAGCAAGACATGTGTTACTGCAATCCTTTTTAGGAGTGCCAACATTTACGGCCATGTGTGTATCCCTGGTTTTCGGTAGATGTCTGCCGTTGTTAAGATGCACACAAAGGTATCGAAGTGGCCGGGGCTTTTTCTGAGCGTTCCAAAATTATTCTATTTTGGGAGTAGCATAAGTTTTTTAGTTTAAGCAAAAAAGATGGCATGGATTTTTTCAGGCATTCCAATAATTTCCCCTTTTTGGGAGTAGCAACAGTTTTGGCATCCAAAAATAGTCAAGAATTTTGTACTTGGGTACCTCCAGCTGTTGCATAACTATATCTCCCAGCATGCCCTTCGGCAATCAGCACATGCTGGGAGTTGTAGTTTTGCAACAGCTGGAGGCAGACTGGTTGGAAAATACTGAGTTAGGTAACAGAACCGAACTGAAGGTTTTCCAACCAGTGTGCCTCCAGCTGTTTCAAAAGTACAACTCCCAGCATGCACGGTCTGTCAGTACATGCTGGGAGCTGTAATTTTGAAACAGCTGGAGGTTAGCCCCACCCCCACCCATGTGAATGTAGAGGGTTCATTCACACGGGCGGGTTTACAGTAAGTTTCCTGCTTCAAGTATGAGCTGCGGGAAATTTTTCACAGCAGCTCAAACTCCTAGCGGGAAACTCACTGTAAACCTTCACCTGTGCAAATGTTCCCTAAAAACACTACACTAACACATACACCCCCTTACACTGTCCCCCCCCCCCCCCAATAAAAATGAAAAATGTATTGTACGGCAGTGTTTCCAAAATGGAGCCTCCAGCTATTGCAAAACAACAACTCCCAGCATTTCTGGACAGCCACTGACTGTCCAGGCATGCTGGGAGTTTAGCAACAGTTGGAGGCACCCTTTTTGGGAATCAGTGGTGTAGAATACCCCTATGCCCACCCCCTATGCAATCCCTAATTTAGTCCTCAAATGCGCATGGCGCCCTCTCACTTCAGAGCCCTGTCGTATTTCAAGCAAACAGTTGGGTGCCACATATGGGGTATTTCTGTACTCGGGAGAAATTACACTACAAATTTTGGGGGGCTTTTTCTCCTTTTACCCCTTATGAAAAGGAAAAGTTGGCATCTACACCAGCCTGTTAGTGTAAAAAAATTAAAAAAAATTGCACTAACATGCTGTTGTTGCCCCATACTTTTTATTTTCACAAGAGGTAAAAGGAAAAAAACAAAACAAAATTTGTAATGCAATTTCTCCTGAGTACAGAAATATCCCATATGTGGGCGTAAAATGCTCTGTGGGTGCACAACAAGGCTCAGGAGTGAGAGCGCACTATGTACATTTGAGGCCTAAATTAGTGATTTGCACAGGGGTGGCTGATTTTACAGCAGTTCTGACATAAACCCAAAAAATGAAATACCCACATGTGGCACCATTTTGGAAACTACACCCCTCACGGAACGTAACAAGGGGTATAGTGAGCCTTAACACCCCACAGGTGTTTGACGAATTTTCGTTAAAGTTGGATGGGAAAATGAAAAAAAAAAAAAAATTTCACTAAAATGCTGGTGTTACCCTAAATTTTTCTTTTTCACAAGGGAAAATAGGAAAATAGCCCCCCAAAATTTGTAACCCCATTTCTTCTGAGTAAGAACATACCCCATATGTGGATGTAAAGTGCTCTGCAGGCAAACTACAATGATCAGAAGAGAAGGAGCGCCATTGGGATTTTGAAAGAAAAATTTTCAGGAATTGAAGGCCACGTGTGTTTACAAAGCCCCATAGTGCCAGAACAATGGAACCCCCCCCCCAAATCTGACCCCATTTTGGAAACTACAGCCCTAATGTAATGTATTAAGGGGTGCAGTGAGCATTTACGCCCCAAAGGTGTCTGACAGATTTTTTGGAACAGTGGTCTGTGAAAATGAAAAATTTTATATTTCATTTGCTCAGCCCACTGTTTTAAAGATCTGTCAAATGCCAGTGGGGTATAAATGCTCAATGCACTCTTTATAACATTCTGTGAGGGGTGTAGTTTACAAAATGTGGTCACATGTGAGGGGGTCCACTGCTCTGGCACCACAGGGGGCTTTGTAAATGCACATCACACCTGACTTCCATTCCAAACAAATTCTCTTTCCAAAAGCTCAATGGTGCTCCTCCTCTTCTGAGCATTGTAGTTTGCTCGCAGAGCACTTGACGTCCACACATGGGGTATTTCCATACTCAGAAGAAATGGGGTTACAAATTTTGGGGGTAATTTTCTCCTATTACCCCTTGTAAAAATGTAAAATTTGGGAAAAACCTGCATTTTAGTTAAAAAAAATGTTTTTCATTTACACCTCCAACTTTAACAAAAAGTCGTGAATTATCTGTGAGGTGTTAAGGCTCACTGTAACCCTTGTTACGTTCCTTGAGGGGTGTAGTTTCCAAAATAGTATGCCATGTGTTATTTATTTATTTATTTTTTATTTATTTTTTTGCTGTTCTGGCACCATAGGGGCTTACTAAATGCGACATGCCCCCCAAAAACCATTTCAGCTAAATTTGCTTTCCTTCTCTTCTGAGCATTTTGCGTCCTAACATGGGGTATTTCCATATTCAGAAGAGATGGAGTTACAAATTTTGGGGGGCATTTTCTCCCATTACCCTTTATAAAAATGGTACATTTGGGGAAAAATCTGCACTAGTGAAACATTTTTTTTTTCATTTACACATCCAAATTTAACGAAAAGTCATCAAACACCTGTGGGGTGTTAAGGCTCACTGTACCCCTTGTTACGTGCCTTGAGGGGTGTAGTTTCCAAAATGGTATGCCATGTGGGGGGTTTTCTGCTGTTCTGGCACCATAGGGGCTGTATAAATGTGAAATGCCCGCCAAAAACCATTTCAGAAAAACTCACTCTCCAAAATCCCACTGTCGCTCCTTCCCTTCTAAGCCCTCTACTGTGTCCGCCGAACATTTGACCTACACATATGAGGTAGTTCCTTACTCGAGAGATATTGGGTTACAAATTTTGTGAGGATTTTTCTCCTTTTACCCCTTGTAAAAATTCAAAAACTGGGTCTACAAGAACTTGCGAGTGTAAAAAATGAAATTTTGAATTTTCTCCTTCACTTTGCTTCTATTCCTGTGAAACACCTAAAGGGTTAACAAACCTTTTGAATGTCATTTTGAATACTTTGAGGGTTGCAGTTTTTATAATGGGGTCATTTGTGGGGTATTTCTAATAAGAAAGCCCTTCAAATCCACTTCAAACCTGAACTGGTCCATGAAAAATTCTGATTTAGAAAATTTGGTGAAAAGTTAGAAAATTGCTGCTGAACTTTGAAGCCCTCTGATGTGTTCCAAAAGTAAAAACATGTTAACTTTATGATGCAAACATAAAGTAGACATATTAAATCAAAAATATAATTTATTTGGAATATTCATTTTCCTTACAAGGAGAGAGCTTTAACCCCTTGACATACGCGTACGTCATGACACCCTGGTACCTGCCACGCGCCGGGTGGGGATCAGACCGGGATTCCTGCTGAAATCGTTCAGCAGGCATTCCATGCAAACGCCCAGGGGGGTCATCAGACCCCCCCCATGTCGGCGATCATGGCAAATTGCAAGTGAATTCACACTTGCGATTTGCGCGATTCCGGGTCATTACGGGTCTATGGTGACCCGGTGACCCGGAATATAAGGGGGATTGCGGTTGTCTAAGACACCCAAGATCCCCCTGAAGTGATAGGAGTAAGGTGGCAGGGGTGCCACCCCTCCTATCCCTGCTATTGGTGGTCTAGACGCGACCACCAATAGCAGATCGGGGGCGGGGGAGTTAACTTTCATTTTCCCTGTCCTGCCCACCCACAATAGGCGGGGCAGGACGGGGAAACGACGGGGACTGGTGCCAAAGATCAACTTACCCATCCGGGCGGGCGACAATGTCGTGCGGCTGGATCGTACGGATGCCGGTGAGTTGTCTAGCAACATCTGGAGGGTACAGTTTGAGACCACTATACAGTGGTCTCTAACTGTAGCCCTCCAGATGTTGCAAAACTAAAACTCCTAGCAGGAAACTGACACACCAGTGCGCGAATGTACCTTAAAAACACTACCCTAACAAATAATAAAGAGTAAAACACTACATACTTACACCCCTTACACTGTCCCCCCCCCCCCCCCAATAAAAATGAAAAACGTATTGTATGGCAGTGTTTCCAAAACGGAGCCTCCAGCTGTTGCAAAACAACAACTCGCAGCATTTCTGGACAGCCACTGACTGTCCAGGCATACTGGGAATTTAGCAACAGCTGGAGGCACCCTGTTTGGGAATCACTGGTGGCACCCCTATGTCCACCCCTATGCAATCAGTAATTTAGTCCTCAAATGCGCATGGAGCTCTCTCACTTCGGAGCCCTGTCGTATTTCAAGGAAACAGTTTAGGGCCACATATGGGGTATTTCCGTACTCGGGAGAAATTGCACTACAAATTTTGAGGGGCTTTTTCTCCTTTTACCCCTTATGAAAAGGAAAAGTTGGGGGCTACACCAGCTTGTTAGTGTAAAAAAATGAAAAAATTTACACTAACATGCTGGTGTTGCCCCATATTTTGTATTTTCACAAGCGTTAAAAGGAAAAAAAAGACCCCCAAAATTTCTCCTGAGTACAGAAATACCCCATATGTGGGCGTAAAATGCTGCGTGTGCGTTTACAAAGCCCCCCGTGGTGCCAGAACAGTGGATCCCCCCCCCACATGTGACCCTATTTTGGAAACTACACCCCTCACAGAATTTAATAAGGGGTACAGTGAGCATTTACACCCCACAGGTGTCTGGCAGACTTTTGGAACAGTGGTCCGTGAAAATGAAAAATTGAATTTTTCATTTGCACTGCCCACTGTTCCAAAGATCTGTCAAACGCCAGTGGGGTGTAAATACTCACTGCACCCCTTATTAAATTCTGTGAGGGGTGTAGTTTCCAAAATAGGGTCACATGTGGGGGGGGGGGGGTCCACTGTTCTGGCACCACGGGGGGCTTTGTAAACGCACATGGCCCCTGACTTCCATTCCATACAATTTTTTTCCCAAAAGCTCAGAGCATTGTAGTGCGCCAGCAGAGCACTTGACGTCCACACATGGGGTATTTCCATACTCAGAAGAGATGGGGTTTCAAATTTTGGGGGGCATTTTGTCCTATTACCCCTTGTAAAAATTTTAAATTTGAGGGAAAACTAGCATTTTAGTGGAAAAAAAAATAATAATTTACACATCCAACTTTCACGAAAAGTCGTCAAACACCTGTGGGTTGTTAAGGCTCACTGGACCCCTTGTTACGTGCCTTGAGGGGTGTAGTTTCCAAAATAGTATGCCGTGTGTTTTTTTTTGCTGTCCTTGAACCATAGTGGCTCCCTAAATGGGATATGCCACCCAAAAAACCCTTTCAGCAAATTTTGCTTTTCAAAAGCTAAATGTGACTCCTTCTCTTCTGAACATTGTAGTTTGCCCGCAAAGCATTTTACATCCTAACATAGGGTATTTCCATACTCAGAAGAGATGGGGTTACAAATTTTGGGGGTCATTTTGTCCTATTATCCTTGAACCATAGTGGCTTCCTAAATGGGACATGCCCCCCAAAAACCATTTCAGAAAAACTCACTCTCCAAAATCACACTGTCGCTCCTTCCGCCCGCCGAACACTTGACATACACATATGAGGTATTTTCTTCCTCGAGAGAAATTGCTTTACATATTTTAGGAAGATTTCTCTCATTTTACCCCTTGTAAAAATTCAATAACTGGGTCTACAAGAACATGCCAGTGTAAAAAATTAAGATTTAGAATTTTCTCTTTCAATTTGCTGCTATTCCTGTGAAACACCAAAAGGGTTAACAAACCTTTTGAATGTCATTTTGAATACTTTGAGGGTGCAGTTTTTATAATGGGGTCATTTGTGGGGTATTTCTAATAAGAAGGCCCTTCAAATCCACTTCAAAACAGAACTGGTCCCTGAAAAATTTCGATTTTGAAAATGTTGTGAAAAATTGGAAAATTGCTGCTATACTTTGAAGCCCTCTGATGTCTTCCAAAAGTAAAAACATGTCAACTTTATGATGGAAACATAAAGTAGACATATTGTATATGTGAATCAATATAGAATTTATTTGGAATATTCATTTTCCTTATAAACAGAGAGCTTTAAAGTAAAACAAAAAATGAGTATCGACGAAATTTTACCACTAACATAAAGTAGAATATGTCACGAAAAAACTATCTCGGAATTAGAATGAAAGGTAAAAGCATCCCAGAGTTATTAATGTTTAAAGTGAAAGTGGACAGATGTGCAAAAAATGGCCATGTCCTACAGGGAAAAGTGGCTGGGTCCTTAAGGGGTTAAAGTTGAAAAAATTGAACATTTTGCATTTTTCTATCAAATTTTGGAATTTTTCACCAAGAATTTTTCACAAAGTATCGACAAAAAGTAGAATATGTCACGAAAAAACAATCTCTGAATCAGAATGAAAGATGAGGAATCCCAGAGTTATTAATGCTTAACCTCTTCAGGACGCAGGGCGTATGGATACACCCTGCATTCCAAGTTCTTAAGGACGCAGGGCGTATCCATACGCCCGTGGGAACTCCGGTCCCCACCGCTAGCCGGTTGGGGACCGGAGCCGGATGCCTGCTGGCGGACCGGAGCCGGATGCCTGTCGGCGATGGCCGCAGATCGCTGGACAATTCAGCCCAGCGATCTGCGGCGGATTCCGGGTCAATCGGGTCTCCAGTGACCCGGAATTACAGGCTGTTCGGGGCCGTCTCTGACGGCCCTGAACAGCCATAGCCAACAGGGGTGAGGTGGCCGACGAATCAGGGCACCTGCTGCGCGTGTCATTCCCGCAAGCCGTTCCGCCCCTCTTCCAGAGGACGTGATCGGATGCGGGAAGTGGACAGCTGGGGACCCCGATTCCCCGGTGTCCCTGTTGGGATCGGGGCCCCAGGAGCGACGGCGAGGGACTAACCTGAAGTGGCGGCTTGCAGCAGTAGGAGGTGAGTGAGAGCCTCCTGCTGTTGCTTAGGGCATGCTGGGAGCTGTATTTATGCAACAGCAGGAGGCAGACCACCACAACTCCCAGCATTCCCTTATGGGTATGCTGGGACTTATAGTTTTGCAACAGCTGGAGGCACATTTTTTCTATGGAAAAGTGTACCTTCAGCTGTTGTATAACTACAACTCCCAGCTTGCACAAACAGCTAAAGTGCATGCTGGGAGTTGTAGTGGTGCATCTGCTGGTTGCATAACTACAACTCCCAGCATGTCCGTTGGCTGTCGGTGACTGCTGAGAGTTGTAGTTTTGCAACAGCTGAAGGCACACTGGTTGTGAAATTCAGAGTTTTTTTTTTTTACCTAACTCAGTGTTTCACGACCGGTGTGCCTCCAGCTGTTGCAAACTAAAACTCCCAGCATGCACTGTACATGCTGGGAGTTGTAGTTTTGCAACAGCTGGAGGCACACTGGTTGTGAAACACTGAGTTAGGTCACAAACTCAGTGATACATAACCAGTGTGCCTACAGCTGTTGCAAAACTAAAACTCTCAGCATGTACAGTCTGTCAGCGCATGCTGGGAGTTGTAGTTTTGCAACAGCTGGATGTCCCCCCCCCCCCCCCCCCCCAATGTGAATGTACAGGGTACACCCACGTGGGCGGAGGTTTACAGTAAGTATCAGGCTGCAAGTTTGAGCTGCGGCAAATTTTTTGCCGCAGCTCAAACTGCCAGCGAGAAACTACTGTGAACCCCCGCCCATGCGACTGTACCCTAAAAACACTACATTACACTACACTAATACAAAATAAAATAAAAAGTAAAAAAAACACTACATATACACATACCCCTACACAGCCCCCCACCCCTCCCCAATAAAAATGAAAAACATCTGGTACGCCACTGTTTCCAAAACGGAGCCTCCAGCTGTTGCAAAACAACTACTCCCAGTATTACCAGACAGCCACTGACTGTCCAGGCATGCTGGGAGTTTTACAACAGCTGGAGGCACCCTGTTTGGGAATCACTGGCGTAGAATATCCCTATGTTCACCCCTATGCAAGTCCCTAATTTAGGCCTCAAATGCGCATGGCGCTCTCACTTTGGAGCCCTGTCATATTTCAAGGCAACAGTTTAGGGTCACATATGGGGTATCGCCGTACTTGGGAGAAATTGTGTTACAATTTTTTTTATGCTTTTACCCTTTTAAAAAATGTAAATTTTTTGGGAAAACAAGCATTTTAGGTTAAAAAATATATATTTTTTTTAACATATGCAAAAGTCGTGAAACACCTGTGGGATATAAAGGTTCACTTAACCCCTTGTTACGTTCCCTGAGGGGTCTAGTTTCCAAAATAGTATGTCATGTGTTTTTTTTTTTTTGCTGTTCTGGCACCATAGGGGCTTCCTAAATGCGACATGCCCCCAGAGCAAAATTTGCTTTCAAAAAGCCAAATGTGACTCCTTCTCTTCTGAGACCTGTAGTGCGCCAGCAGAGCACTTTTCACCCCCATATGGGGTGTTTTCTGAATCTGGAGAAATTGGGCTTCAAATTTTGGGGGGTATTTTCTGCTATTACCCTTTTTAAAAATGTAAAACTTTTGGGAAATTAAGCATTTTAGGAAAAAAATATTTTTTTTTACATATACAAAAGTCGTGAATCATTTTCCCCTTCCCCAAATATTTTCCCCTTTTTACCCCTTGAAAAATTCAAAAATTGGGTCTACAAGAACATGCGTGTAAAAAATGAAGATTGTGAATTTTCTCCTTCACTTTGCTGCTATTCCTGTGAAACACCTAAAGGGTTAAAATGCTGACTGAATGTCATTTTGAATACTTTGGGGAGTGCAGTTTTTATAATGGGGTCTTTTATGGGGTATTTCTAATATGAAGACCCTTCAAATCCACTTCAAAACTGAACTGGTCCCTGAAAAATAGTGAGTTTGAAAATTTAGTGAAAAATGTGAAAATTGCTGCTGAACTTTGAAGCCCTCTGGTGTCTTCCAAAAGTAAAAACTCATTAATTTTATAATGCAAACATAAAGTAGACATATTGTATATATGAACCAAAAAAAAATTATTTTGAATATCCATTTTCCTTACAAGCAGAGAGCTTCAAAGTTAGAAAAATGCTAAATTTTCTATTTTTTCATCAAATTTTGGGATTTTTCTCCAAGAAAGGATGCAAGTTACCACAAAAATTTACCACTATGTTAAAGTAGAATATGTCACGAAAAAACAATCTCGGAATCAGAATGGTAACTAAAAGCATCCCAGAGTTATTAATGTTTAAATTGACAGTGGTCAGAATTGCAAAAAAATGTCCTTAAGGTGAAAAAAGGGCCAAGTCCTTAAGGGGTTAAAGTGAAAGTGGTCAGATGAGCAAAAAACCATCTGGTCCTACAGTGAAAATTGGCCTGGTCCTTAAGGGGTTAAACGCACTTACATAGTTAAAAAGTTTGAGATTTTTTTAAAAGTGGTACAGTAATAGAAAAGTATGTAATCATCAGTGGTGTTGCTAGAGTTGGTGTCACCCGGTGCGGTAGAAAATGGTGTCACCCCCATACCTACCCCCTCCCCCCAGTAAGTTTTTAGCCTGTTGTGACAGACACCACTGGTGTAGTGCATTGTGAGAAATTCCAGTATAATAATCAGATATACCAGTTGCCACAGAATAGGAAAGTGTTAAAGAAGTTTTCACCATTGAAATATACAGCTCCCAGAATTACTTAAAGGGGTACTCCACTGGAAAACATTTACTTTTATATCAACTGGTGCCAGAAAGTTAAACAGATTTTTAAATTACTTCTATTTAAAATCTTAATACTTACAGTACTTATAAGCTGGTGTATGCTCCACAGGAAGTTGTGTAGTTCTTTCCAGTCTGACCACAGTGCTATTTGCTGACACCTCTGTCCATGTCAGGAACTGTCCAGAGCAGGATAGGTTTGCTATGGGGATTTGCTCCTACTATGGACAGTTCTTGACATGGACAGAAGTGTCAGCACAGAGCACTGTGGTCAGACAGAAAAGAAATTAAAAAAAAATAACTTCCTGTGAATCGCTTATACAGCAGCTAATAAGTACTGGAAGGATTAAGATTTTTAAATAGAAGTAATTTACAAATCTAAAAAATAAGGTGCAGCTCACAACAGAAGGACCGAGGCAGTTAAAGCTAAAGCCGGACCCCACCGGCAACAATATTGTAAATTAATAAAAACCTATAGCTTATGCCTCTAGGACCTCACCAATGGTGCATAATGGTGTGGACAAAGATAGATGTAACAGCGTTTGTTCAAAAATTGCTTTTAATTCAGATAAAATGTAATATATATATATATAAATAAAATAGTAGCAAAATATCACATTACACTGGCATTGATCTAATGAAAAACTCACTGGGCCCTAGTGAGGTATCAAAAATTGTGTGAATTAATATTAATTAAGTCCATGAATCTGCAGATAAAAAAAATATGAAAAATACAAATAAAAATAAAAATACCAATATAAAAATAAGTCCGTAAAAAATGTGTGATTATTGAAACATAAAGTCAATGAAGAAATTAATAAAAAGAGTTGATGAATGAATGATACGGAGTATCTCTCACCACTGCTTCTGGCTTGATCTGTTGTGATGGATGGATCGCAGCCTCATAATCCTCATGTGCCCCAATGGATGGAAGGGGGGCACAGATTGGTAGATCTCCCTTAGCAGCCCCGTTGGCAAGGGGGCACAGATGTTACGTGTCGTAGGCTCCGATGGCAGGGGAGCAAGTGGCAGTTGCAGCGCTCGGGACCTCGTTCACTTGTCGGCTTAGCACAGACGGCACTAGTCTGGCACTCCGGCAGGAGTGTCAGTCGGCTCAGGTGCGACAACGGGTCTGCTGGTGATGGTGTTCTGGGAGCAATGGAAGGTCTGGGATTGGCGTCCCACGTGGAGGCAAAGGTGAGGCTATGAGATGCAATGGAGGTAAGGTTACAGCCAGGCAGGGCAGAGTAGAACAGGTTTAACTCCTCTATTGCCGAGGTATTTGCAGATGGACGTTGATGATAACTGTGTGAATAGTGCCAGATTTCTAAACGCGTTTCGGGGTACTGGGAAACAAAGACCTCCGACCCCTTCCTCAGTAGAAATGTGTATATGATACAATTTAATAATGACACTGTTTTTATAATGAATTCACACCTGATAGTGGTTAATGGCATTCAAAAACAATACACGGTCATGGAATAATAGTGGATTGACTCTTAAGACTAGTAATAGACGGAGTGGAGCAGCTCTTAGACAATAACTCATGAAAAACCGGATGGTGAGATAGGACGTTATTCACACCCTATTAGTTCTGATAGTAAAATTAGTCATGTTACTTGTAGTTAGACAATGTGAATTAATACAAATTTACTATAACTAATACGTGTAGCCATAAAAGGGTGTTATATTGAATCAAAATAAAAATAGAAATAAATATTGCAATAGAGATTAAATGAAATAAAATTGAAATAAAAAGATAAATGAAAGATGAAAAATAAAGATAAAAATAAAAATAAATGGATTAAAAAACAACGGATACGAAAAACAAAAACTGAAAAATAAAATGAAACGATAAAAGTAATAATGGAAAATTAAACATTTACAGTAGATACTAGATACTAATAAAAAAGAAAATAATAAAAAATAATAAAAAAAGATGAAGATAAAAGATGAATTAAAAGTGAATAAAAATGGGCCGGGGGTCACGTAACTAAAAATAATAAAGAACAAAATTAAAACGGAAGGAAATAAAATAAAAAATAAATAGAGATAATAGAAGCAAATAAGAGAGATTAACAGTGAACACGGAATATCTGAAACCTGGAAGATGGTTGTTGAGAGGTTCCCATCAAACCACGAACCGCCGACAGGGGTGAAACATGGCGGCGGGTGGTGGTCGGAGGGGAACCACCTCATAAAAAACCAAACAATTCAAAGCTGGAGTTCAAACCTTTGGGTTCCATTGATCCAAATTCGTAGATCATTTTGCTCTCGGCCCTGGACATTTGGACCATGTAACTACCACCCCTCCAATCTGGTTTGATAGTTCGGAGTCCTACAAATTTTAATTTTGATGGATCTCTGTTATGAGTGATTGAAAAATGTGTTGATAGTGGATGTTTTAAATCCCCTTTTTTGATATTATTGATATGTTCTGCTATTCTTAGTTTCAATGTTCTTTTTGTTCTCCCCACATACTGTTTTTTACAGTCACATTCCAAAATATATATGACTCCTTTTGTGTTGCAAGTAATGCACTCATCTATTTTCCATATGAAATTATTAGTTCGAGATTTTACTTCTACAGTTTTTTTTAAATCTACAGTGGTGTTGAAATTGCTGCATATTCCACAACGAAAAAATCCTTTAGTGGAAAGCCCAGGAAGACCCATTGTATCAGGAATAGGTTCTTTAACATCTAACCTATCCCAATACGTAGATAAAGTTCTACAACCATTTGTACAGAAAACAAGATCTTATTTAAGAGATACTACTCAGGTGGTGGCCATGGTAGAGTCCCCAAAATGGGAGGATCACTACATCATGGCCACACTTGATGTATCTTCCCTTTATACCATAATACGTCACGATTTGGGTCTGAAAGCGATTAAAAAATTCCTGGAAGAAGGTGATATCAAACCAGATCAGGTGGACTTTATAACACAGGCAATCCATTTTATTCTCACTCACAACTATTTTTTCTTTGAAGGTGATTTTTATTTTTATTTACAGCAAACTGGTACTGCCATGGGCACTAGATTCGCGCCAAGTTATGCCAATTTATTCATGGCATCTTGGGAGGAAGACACCATCACCCCCATACTTGGCGCGAGTCTGGTGCTCTGGCGACGATATATAGATGATATTTTTTTGATTTGGGGTGGCACTCTATTAGAATTAGAACACTTCATTCACCAGTTAAATGTTAATGAGCACTATCTCAATTTCACTTCTACCATTAGCACTAGTCACATTGATTTTTTGGATTTACAGATTCAGGTATCCAAGGACAGATTAATCTGTAACACATTCACTAAACCCACAGCTAAGAATAGCTTTATTACCTACAATAGTTGTCATTTGCCACGCTGGCTATTGAATGTGCCAACTGGCCAATATCGTCGTCTAAAACGCAATTTTACCAATAACGACACTTTTTTGGTAGAAGCCGAGACCCTCACTAAACAATTTTTAGATAAAGGTTATCCAGATGAGATTCTAAAACAATCTTTGGACAAAGTAAGAGTACTAGATAGAACCTCTTTTTTCACTTTGGATAAAAACAATCAAAAAGAAATACCTGAATTTAGGATCATTTTGCCATTCAATAGTTCACACAAAAAAGTTGAAAAAGTGATCAACAAACATTGGGAAATAATAAGACAGGATAAAATCATAGGAGAATCATTACCACACCACCCCCCTATCATATACACTAAGGCGCCGAACCTGGGTATAACCGTTGCTCCCTCTATTAAACCACCAACGAATAACAAAGATAACAAAACTTGGCTTTCCACTAAAGGTTTTTTTCGTTGTGGAATATGCAGCAATTTCAACACCACTGTAGATTTAAAAAAAACTGTAGAAGTAAAATCTCGAACTAATAATTTCATATGGAAAATAGATGAGTGCATTACTTGCAACACAAAAGGAGTCATATATATTTTGGAATGTGACTGTAAAAAACAGTATGTGGGGAGAACAAAAAGAACATTGAAACTAAGAATAGCAGAACATATCAATAATATCAAAAAAGGGGATTTAAAACATCCACTATCAACACATTTTTCAATCACTCATAACAGAGATCCATCAAAATTAAAATTTGTAGGACTCCGAACTATCAAACCAGATTGGAGGGGTGGTAGTTACATGGTCCAAATGTCCAGGGCCGAGAGCAAAATGATCTACGAATTTGGATCAATGGAACCCAAAGGTTTGAACTCCAGCTTTGAATTGTTTGGTTTTTTATGAGGTGGTTCCCCTCCGACCACCACCCGCCGCCATGTTTCACCCCTGTCGGCGGTTCGTGGTTTGATGGGAACCTCTCAACAACCATCTTCCAGGTTTCAGATATTCCGTGTTCACTGTTAATCTCTCTTATTTGCTTCTATTATCTCTATTTATTTTTTATTTTATTTCCTTCCGTTTTAATTTTGTTCTTTATTATTTTTAGTTACGTGACCCCCGGCCCATTTTTATTCACTTTTAATTCATCTTTTATCTTCATCTTTTTTTATTATTTTTTATTATTTTCTTTTTTATTAGTATCTATTATCTACTGTAAATGTTTAATTTTCCATTATTACTTTTATCGTTTCATTTTATTTTTCAGTTTTTGTTTTTCGTATCCGTTGTTTTTTAATCCATTTATTTTTATTTTTATCTTTATTTTTCATCTTTCATTTATCTTTTTATTTCAATTTTATTTCATTTAATCTCTATTGCAATATTTATTTCTATTTTTATTTTGATTCAATATAACACCCTTTTATGGCTACACGTATTAGTTATAGTAAATTTGTATTAATTCACATTGTCTAACTACAAGTAACATGACTAATTTTACTATCAGAACTAATAGGGTGTGAATAACGTCCTATCTCACCATCCGGTTTTTCATAAGTTATTGTCTAAGAGCTGCTCCACTCCGTCTATTACTAGTCTTAAGAGTCAATCCACTATTATTCCATGACCGTGTATTGTTTTTGAATGCCATTAACCACTATCAGGTGTGAATTCATTATAAAAACAGTGTCATTATTAAATTGTATCATATACACATTTCTACTGAGGAAGGGGTCGGAGGTCTTTGTTTCCCAGTACCCCGAAACGCGTTTAGAAATCTGGCACTATTCACACAGTTATCATCAACGTCCATCTGCAAATACCTCGGCAATAGAGGAGTTAAACCTGTTCTACTCCGCCCTGCCTGGCTGTAACCTTACCTCCATTGCATCTCATAGCCTCACCTTTGCCTCCACGTGGGACGCCAATCCCAGACCTTCCATTGCTCCCAGAACACCATCACCAGCAGACCCGTTGTCGCACCTGAGCCGACTGACACTCCTGCCGGAGTGCCAGACTAGTGCCGTCTGTGCTAAGCCGACAAGCGAACGAGGTCCCGAGCGCTGCAACTGCCACTTGCTCCCCTGCCATCGGAGCCTACGACACGTAACATCTGCGCCCCCTTGCCAACGGGGCTGCTAAGGGAGATCTACCAATCTGTGCCCCCCTTCCATCCATTGGGGCACATGAGGATTATGAGGCTGCGATCCATCCATCACAACAGATCAAGCCAGAAGCAGTGGTGAGAGATACTCCGTATCATTCATTCATCAACTCTTTTTATTAATTTCTTCATTGACTTTATGTTTCAATAATCACACATTTTTTACGGACTTATTTTTATATTGGTATTTTTCATATTTATTTTTTTTTTTTAATCTGCAGATTCATGGACTTAATTAATATTAATTCACACAATTTTTGATACCTCACTAGGGCCCAGTGAGTTTTTCATTAGATCAATGCCAGTGTAATGTGATATTTTGCTACTATTTTATTTATATATATATTACATTTTATCTGAATTAAAAGCAATTTTTGAACAAACGCTGTTACATCTATCTTTGTCCACACCATTATGCACCATTGGTGAGGTCCTAGAGGCATAAGCTATAGGTTTTTATTCATTTATAAATCTGTTTAACTTTGTAGCACCAGCTGATTAAAAAAAATGTTTTCCAGTAGAGTACCCCTTTGAGCAGTGGTGAGGTTATGCTGGGAGTTGTAGTTTCACTGACCTAACTGTAGAACTGACAAGTGACTACATCTCTGATAGGACATAGAGAGGAGAATGTACAATGATATCAGTCACCACAGGTGACGTCTTCTCTATAGAGAGGAGAATGTACAATGATATCAGTCACTACAGGTGACGTCTTATCTATAGAGAGGAGAATGTACAATGATATCAGTCACTACAGGTGACGTCTTCTCTATAGAGAGGAGAATGTACAATGATATCAGTGACTACAGGTGACGTCTTCTCTATAGTGAGGAGAATACACAATGATATCAGTGACTACAGGTGACATCTTCTCTATAGTGAGGAGAATACACAATGATATCAGTGACTACAGGTGACGTCTTCTCTATAGAGAGGAGAATGTACAATGATATCAGTCACTACAGGTGACGTCTTCTCTATAGAGAGGAGAATGTACAATGATATCAGTCACTACAGGTGACGTCTTCTCTATAGAGAGGAGAATGTACAATGATATCAGTCACTACAGGTGACGTCTTCTCTATAGTGAGGAGAATACACAATGATATCAGTCACTACAGGTGACGTCTTTCTATAGTCTTCCCTTATCTAATTCAGATGGTACATACCGCCTGGACTTGTTCCAGCTAAAACTTCTCTCGGCAGAATGTGACGCCCAGACGTCTCCTCACTATGTCAGCGCATTCTCATCCTCTATATGAAAACAATTATTATTATAAACCTGCCAGACACTGTATCCTCTAAATATAATACTACTATACGCTATACTCTTTGATTATAAACCTTCCATACACCATACCCACTGAATATAATACTACCACACATCTGTACATTCTGAATATAATACCAACACATACTGCACACTCTGAATATAAATCTGCCACATACTGTACCCCTGAATATAATACCGCCACACACTGTACCCACTGAATATAATACTACCACATACTGTACCCTCTAAATATAATACTACCACAAACTGCGCCCTCTGAATATAAATCTGCCACATACTGTACCCTCTGAATATAAATCTGCCACATACTGTACCCCTGAATATAAATCTGCCACATACTGTACCCCTGAATATAAATCTGCCACATACTGTACCCCTGAATATAAATCTGCCACATACTGTACCCCTGAATATAAATCTGCCACATACTGTACCCCTGAATATAAATCTGCCACATACTGTACCACTGAATATAAATATGCCACATACTGTATTCCTGAATATAATACCGCCACATACTGTACCCTCTGAATATAATACTACCACCCACTGCGCCCTCTTAATATAATACTTAGAGATGAGCAAACTACAGTAAATTCAACTCGTCACAAACTTTTCTGCTCGGCAGTTGATAACTTTTCCTGCATAAATTAGTTCAGCTTTCAGGTGCTCCCGTGGGCTGGAAAAGGTGGATACAGTCCTAGAAGACTCTTTCCTAGGAATGTATCCACCTTTTCCAGCCCACCGGAGCAACTGAAAGCTGAACTAATTTACGCAGGATAAGTCATCAACTGCCGAGCCGAGAAGTTCGTGACGAATCGAATTTACTGTCAGTTCGCTCATCTCTAATAATACTACCGCAAACTGCGCCCTCTGAATAAATTACTACCACAAACTGCGCCCTCTGAATGTAACATTGCCATACAGTGCACCCTCTGAATATAATACTACCACAAACTGCGCCCTCTGAATATAATACTACCACAAACTGCGCCCTCTGAATGTAACATTGCCATACAGTGCACCCTCTGAATATAATACCACAACCGCAGTAATACCCCTCAACATCCGTTAGCTGATGCTATTACCACGGGAGGGGGGTATTGGTGGTGTTGCTAATGGATGATGGGGGTGCTACTACTGGGGGGTGTTGCTGGAGGATGATGAGGGTGCTACTGGCCATCCCCCCTGGCAGTATCACCCCCATCATCCATCGGCAGGATCATCCTCCTGGCAGGAGCACCTCCATCATCCACCATCAGGATCTGCTGATGGAGGTGCTGCTGGGGGGGGGGTGTTGCTGGTGGATGATGAGGGTGCTACTGGAGGGGGGGGGAGCATTAGGTAGGCAGCAGTGCCCCCACATTAGGTAGGTCGCAGTTTCCCCACATTAGGTAGCATCTATTCCCCACATTAGGCAGCATAGATTCCCCACATTTGGTACCAGTTCCCCCACATTAGGTAGGTACCAGGTACCCCACATTAGGTAGCAATTTTCCCACATTAGGTAGCAATTTCCCCACATTAAGTAGCACAGATTCCCCACATTCGGTAGCACAGATTCCCCACATAAGGTAGCATAGACTCCCCACATAAGGTAGCATAGACTCCCCACATTCGGTAGCACAGATTCTCCACATTAGGTAGCATAGACTCACCACATTAGGTAGCATAGACTCCGCACATTTGGTAGTAGTTTCCCCACATTAGGCCGCAGGTTCCCTTGCAGGTTCCCCACAATAGATCGCTGGTTATACACCCCCCCCCCCCCCCCCCCACACACACACACACACACAAAAAAAAAAACACATACAACACAGAGAGACAAACACACACACACACAGAGAGACACACACTCACAGACAGACACACACACAGAGTCACAGTCACACACAGAGTCACACACACACAGAGTCGCACAAACACACACACAGAGTCACACACACACAGTCACACACAGTCACATACACACAGTCACATACACACAGTCACATACACACAGAGTCTCACACACACACAAACATAGATAGAGACAGACAGACAGACAGAGAGACAGACACACACACTCACCCATCCAGCGCAGCGCTCCTTCTCACCGGGCGCCGTGCGAGTGACGTAACTCACGTCCTCCTGTGCGGCCATGCGGTGTGACGTCAGGCCGGCGCAGACGTGGGAGCGGAGGACGGGCACAGTGCTGGTGAAGTTGAGGGGGGGGTGTGATGACGGACGGGCGCACAGTGAAGGTGAAAGAGGGGGGTTGCTGACGGACGGGCGCACCGCACACACAGCGCAGGGGGAGGGGGGTGCTGACGGATTGGAGGCCGGTCGGGCACAGATGGGGGGTGGATGCTGCGGAGCGTCTTGGTGTCACCCCATTAGGTTGGTGTCACCCGGTGCGGGCCGCACCCCTCGCACCCGTGTCGCAACGCCACTGGTAATCATGGGTATTATTTTAATTGTATTGACCCACAGAATAAAGAACACATCATTTTTACCATTAAGTGTACAGCGTGAAAACGAAACCTTCCAAAATTTGCTAAATTGTGGTTTTCTTTTTAATTTCCCTACACAAATAGTATTTTTTTGGTTGCGCCATACATTTTATGGTAAAATGAGTGATGTCATTACAAAGCACAACGTGTCGCACAAAAGACAAGCCCTCATACCAGTCTGTGGATGAAAATATAAAAGAGTTACGATTTTTTGAAGGCGAGGAGGAAAAAATGAAAATGCTAAAATAAAATTGGCCTGGTTCTTAAGGTCAAAATTGGCTTGGTCCTTAAGGAGTTAAGGCTAAAATGGGCTTGGTCCTTAAGGAGTTAAAAGATGAAAAAAATGATCCCTTTTTTTGGGGGGTTGTGTATGTGTAGGTCCGTTTGAAACCGTCACGAACTGACACAAGCGGTTGGGTAGGGTTATCTATAAAATCACTATGGGGGAGGTTTATCAAAACCTCTCCAGAGGGAAAGTTGCTGAGTTGCCCATAGCAACTAATCAGATTGATGCTTTAATTTTTCAGAGGCCTTTTCAAAAATGAAAGAAGCAATCTGGTTGCTATGGGCAACTCAGCGCCTTTTCCTCTGGAAAGGTTTTGATGAATCTCTGGATATGCTACAATTCCCAAATATAATATAATATCCCCAGTAGCTTAGTAAACAGGAAAAAGATTAATCCAAATCTATAATGTAGCTGAACAGGTAAGTAAATTTAAGACTATAACTTTGCTCTCTTCAAGGACAATGTACATCTGTCTTACCAGACATAATGTAGGACTTCAATAATTTATTATGAAAGAAAAATATTCAAAGTATATATAAAAACAGAAAGACAAGTTTCACCACACAGAAAATAAAAATAAATGAATGAGTTCTATTCCATGGGGTCTGGTAGGAAATGGTGTCTGGCACCCAAAATTAGATCTTGTCCACCATGCAGCTCCATGGTCCCTTGATCAAAAGAGAATTCATTATTTTGAAATGCTAAACTAACACAGATAAGGGTAATGGAATTACAAGTTGTGCATAATGATGGACATTTATACAGGACATATATTACAAGCAATGAATGACAAACAATTACAATGCAACATGGATAGATATTTTAGCCTTAGATATTTAGATATTTTTTTCTGTTATTGTAGGACAGAAACTACCAGTAGCAAGGGTGATGGTGGACTAGAGAGACTGTTAGTAACCAGAGTAATGCAGGAGGAGGCAGACTGGTAAGAGTTATAGTAGCCTGCGGATAGCACCGACAACTGCATGGTGTGGCCCAACCTCATCACCACATGATTGTGCAGAGTAAGGACTGCTGGTAACTGTAGCCATTGGACAGCAGGAGGTCCAAAAATAGATATGATTAAAATTTTAACAGCCAGGCGCCCCGGGCCTGGCTGGAAGTAGTCAAATTCTGCACAGCATGGATTGTGCTGTTTACCGACAACTGCATGGAGTGGTCCACCCTCATCACCACATGATTGTGCCCAGCCGGGAGTCCTGGTAACAGTGGTGAGGTGCAGTTTGCTGAGCCACAGGACAGCAGATATTGGTGGACCAAGTATACTTCTAACCAGGCTTTGTGATGCCTCTCCATGTGCTGACAGAGACCTAAGTCCGAAAGTAAGGCACTGCCTGTGCCTTACTTTCTCTCTGCAGATACAGCACTGTGCCTGGTTTCCTGCATATGGTAACATAGTAAAGAAATTCCACACTGCAGGATACCGTGAAGAACTAGGTATATCACCATCCGACTGTGTCTCTGTTCTAAAACATTTTTTTGTCAAGCCTGCAGATCTAGCACCAGCTTTGCCTGATGACATCTTCATCTTTATCCTCTTATGGACACAGCCCATTTTGGCACTAAAGACACAGTTTCATTTTTGCATTTTCATTTTTTTCCTCCTTGCCTTCTATGAGGCATAACTTTTTTATTTTTCCATCTTCAGACCATTATGAGGGCTTGTGTTTTGTGCGACCAATTGTACTTTATAATGACACCTTTCATGTTACCACACAATGTACAGTCCAAGTAAAAAATATTATTTATATTTATATATAATATTATGTGTGTGGGAAAATTATATATAATATTGTGTGTGCTTTTCATTTTTATGCTGTCGATTATACAGTAAAATTGACATGTTCTTTATATTCTGTGGGTCAATACGATTAAAACAATACCCATGGTTACATGCTTTTCTATTGTACTGCTGTTAAAAAGAAATAAAATAAAATAAAAACAGCAATTTTGGACTGGATTTATTGCAATCTTTCGATTGCAGATACTGAACAATGCTATGCATCGGTTCCGATCACAGTGTCTGGTGACGCGGAGATCATGGAATTGTGCAACGTTGCTGTATGTTAAGTCCCAAGGCACAGCCACGTACTTGTACATTGTGTGTCCTCTTGGGGTTAAACATCTTTTCATCATCCCCACCATTCCTTTTAGGAAGAATTTCTGATGTGTGATCGTATCCCTATCCCACCTATCACCACCAGTCCCACTAGTACTGTGCTCGACCACTGCATCCCTCTCCACCACCTCAGCAATATATTCCGAAGGCTGACCGTGACACAACTCCTCCTTGTTTCTAGTGCTATCCATCTACGTAGCAGTAGGGGGGGAAGAAAATAAACAAAATGAGGAAAAAAAGGCATCTACCATGAACAATTCCTTTACCAGATATTTTTTGGGTAATAGGGTTTGTTAAAGATTTTGTTTAATAAAAGCAATAATAATCACAAACACTTTGTTTACAGAGCAGATGCGTGTCACTTGCAGGCATTTTTTATTTTTATTTTGCTGCTATCACACAACTAGGAAGATATACCGTATTTATCGGCGTATAACACGCACTTTTTAGGGTAAAATTTTTAGCCTAAAGTCTATGTGCGAGTTATACGCCAATACACCCCCAGGAAAGGCAGGGGGAGAGAGGCCGTCGCTGCCCACTGTTACGCCGAGCGCTCCGGGTCCCCGCTCCTCCCCGGAGCGCTCGCTTCACTCCCTCCGCTGCAGCGCTCCGGTCACGTCCTCTGACCCGGGGCGCTGCGATCCTGCTGCCAGCCGGGATGCGATTCGCGATGCGGGTAGCGCCCGCTCGCGATGCGCACCCCGGCTCCCCTACCTGACCCGCTCCCCGTCTGTTCTGTCCCGGCGCGCGCGGCCCCGCTCCCTAGGGCGCGCGCGCGCCGGGTCTCTGCGATTTAAAGGGCCACTGCGCCGCTGATTGGCGCAGTGGTTCCAATTAGGGTTTTCACCTGTGCACTTCCCTATATTACCTCACTTCCCTTGCACTCCCTTGCCGGATCTTGTTGCCTTAGTGCCAGTGAAAGCGTTCCTTGTGTGTTCCTTGCCTGTGTTTCCAGACCTTCTGCCGTTGCCCCTGACTACGATCCTTGCTGCCTGCCCCGACCTTCTGCTACGTCCGACCTTGCTTCTGCCTACTCCCTTGTACCGCGCCTATCTTCAGCAGCCAGAGAGGTGAGCCGTTGCTAGTGGATACGACCTGGTCACTACCGCCGCAGCAAGACCATCCCGCTTTGCGGCGGGCTCTGGTGAAAACCAGTAGTGGCTTAGAACCGGTCCACTAGCACGGTCCACGCCAATCCCTCTCTGGCACAGAGGGTCCACTACCTGCCAGCCGGCATCGTGACAGTAGATCCGGCCATGGATCCCGCTGAAGTTCCTCTGCCAGTTGTCGCTGACCTCACCACGGTGGTCGCCCAGCAGTCACAACAGATTGCGCAACAAGGCCAACAGCTGTCTCAACTGACCGTTATGCTACAACAGTTGCTACCACAGCTTCAGCAGTCATCTCCTCCGCCAGCTCCTGCACCTCCTCCGCAGCGAGTGGCCGCTCCTGGGATACGCTTATCCTTGCCGGATAAATTTGATGGGGACTCTAAGTTTTGCCGTGGCTTCCTTTCCCAATGTTCCCTGCATCTGGAGATGATGTCGGACCTGTTTCCCACTGAAAGGTCTAAGGTGGCTTTCGTAGTCAGTCTTCTGTCCGGAAAAGCCCTGTCATGGGCCACACCGCTCTGGGACCGCAATGACCCCGTCACTGCCTCTGTACACTCCTTCTTCTCGGAAATCCGAAGTGTCTTTGAGGAACCTGCCCGAGCCTCTTCTGCTGAGACTGCCCTGTTGAACCTGGTCCAGGGTAATTCTTCCGTTGGCGAGTATGCCGTACAATTCCGTACACTTGCTTCAGAATTGTCCTGGAATAATGAGGCCCTCTGCGCGACCTTCAAAAAAGGCCTATCCAGCAACATTAAAGATGTTCTGGCCGCACGAGAAATTCCTGCTAATCTACATGAACTTATTCACCTAGCCACTCGCATTGACATGCGTTTTTCTGAAAGGCGTCAGGAACTCCGCCAAGATATGGACTCTGTTCGCACGAGGCGTTTCGTCTCCTCGGCTCCTCTCTCCTCTGGTCCCCTGCAATCTGTTCCTGTGCCTCCCGCCGTGGAGGCTATGCAGGTCGACCGGTCTCGCCTGACACCTCAAGAGAGGACACGACGCCGTATGGAGAACCTCTGCCTGTACTGTGCTAGTACCGAACACTTCCTGAGGGATTGTCCTATCCGTCCTCCCCGCCTGGAAAGACGTACGCTGACTCCGCACAAAGGTGTGACAGTCCTTGATGTCTACTCTGCTTCTCCACGTCTTACTGTGCCTGTGCGGATGTCTGCCTCTGCCTTCTCCTTCTCTACAGTGGCCTTCTTGGACTCTGGTTCTGCAGGAAATTTTATTTTGGCCTCTCTCGTCAACAGGTTCAACATCCCAGTGACCAGTCTCGCCAGACCCCTCTACATCAATTGTGTAAATAATGAAAGATTGGACTGTACCATACGTTTCCGCACGGAGCCCCTTCTTATGAGCATCGGATCTCATCATGAGAGGATTGAACTTTTGGTCCTCCCCAATTGCACCTCGGAGATTCTCCTTGGACTTCCCTGGCTTCAACTTCATTCCCCAACCCTGGATTGGTCCACTGGGGAGATCAAGAGTTGGGGGTCCTCTTGTTCCAAGAACTGTCTAAAACCGGTTCCCAGTAACCCTTGCCGTAACTCTGTGGTTCCTCCAGTAACCGGTCTCCCTAAGGCCTATATGGACTTCGCGGATGTTTTCTGCAAAAAACAAGCTGAGACTCTACCTCCTCACAGGCCTTATGATTGCCCTATCGACCTCCTCCCGGGTACTACTCCACCCCGGGGCAGAATTTATCCTCTCTCTGTCCCAGAGACTCTTGCCATGTCCGAATACGTCCAGGAGAATCTAAAAAAGGGCTTTATCCGTAAATCCTCCTCTCCTGCCGGAGCCGGATTTTTCTTTGTGTCCAAAAAAGATGGCTCCCTACGTCCTTGCATTGACTACCGCGGTCTTAATAAAATCACGGTTAAGAACCGCTACCCCTTACCCCTCATCTCTGAACTCTTTGATCGCCTCCAAGGTGCCCACATCTTCACTAAATTGGACTTAAGAGGCGCCTATAACCTCATCCGCATCAGAGAGGGGGACGAGTGGAAAACGGCATTTAACACCAGAGATGGACACTTTGAGTATCTGGTCATGCCCTTTGGACTGTGCAATGCCCCTGCCGTCTTCCAAGACTTTGTCAATGAAATTTTTCGTGATCTATTATACTCCTGTGTTGTGGTATATCTGGACGATATCCTAATTTTTTCTGCCAATCTAGAAGAACACCGCCAGCATGTCCGTATGGTTCTTCAGAGACTTCGTGACAACCAACTCTATGCCAAAATTGAGAAATGTCTGTTTGAATGCCAATCTCTTCCTTTTCTAGGATATTTGGTCTCTGGCCAGGGACTACAGATGGATCCAGACAAACTCTCTGCCGTCTTAAATTGGCCACGCCCCTCCGGACTCCGTGCTATCCAACGCTTTTTGGGGTTCGCCAATTATTACAGGCAATTTATTCCACATTTTTCTACCATTGTGGCTCCTATCGTGGCTTTAACCAAGAAAAATGCTGATCCCAAGTCCTGGCCTCCTCAAGCAGAAGACTCCTTTAAACGACTCAAGTCTGCCTTTTCTTCGGCTCCCGTGCTCTCCAGACCTGACCCTTCCAAACCCTTCCTATTGGAGGTTGATGCCTCCTCTGTAGGAGCTGGAGCTGTTCTTCTACAAAAAAATCCTTCCGGGCATGCTGTCACTTGTGGTTTTTTCTCTAGGACCTTCTCTCCAGCGGAGAGGAACTACTCCATCGGGGATCGAGAGCTTCTAGCCATTAAATTAGCACTTGAGGAATGGAGGCATCTGCTGGAGGGATCAAGATTTCCTGTTATTATCTACACCGACCACAAGAACCTCTCCTACCTCCAGTCGGCCCAACGGCTGAATCCTCGCCAGGCCCGGTGGTCTCTGTTCTTTGCCCGATTTAATTTTGAGATTCACTTTCGTCCTGCCGATAAGAACATTAGGGCCGATGCTCTCTCTCGTTCCTCGGATGCCTCAGAAGTTGATCTCCCTCCGCAACACATCATTCCACCTGACTGCCTGATCTCCACTTCTCCTGCCTCCATCAGGCAGACTCCTCCAGGAAAGACCTTTGTTTCTCCACGCCAACGCCTCGGAATCCTCAAATGGGGTCACTCCTCCCATCTCGCAGGTCATGCGGGCATCAAGAAATCTGTGCAACTCATCTCCCGCTTCTATTGGTGGCCGACTCTGGAGACGGATGTTGGGGACTTTGTGCGAGCCTGCACTATCTGTGCCCGGGATAAGACTCCTCGCCAGAAGCCCGCTGGTTTTCTTCATCCTCTGCCTGTCCCCGAACAGCCTTGGTCTCTGATTGGTATGGATTTTATTACTGATTTACCCCCTTCCCGTGGCAACACCGTTATTTGGGTGGTCGTTGATCGATTCTCCAAAATGGCACATTTCATCCCTCTTCCTGGTCTTCCTTCTGCGCCTCAGTTGGCTAAACAATTTTTTGTACACATTTTTCGTCTTCACGGGTTGCCTACGCAGATTGTCTCGGATAGAGGGGTCCAATTCGTGTCTAAATTCTGGAGGGCTCTCTGTAAACAACTCAAGATTAAATTAAATTTTTCCTCTGCATATCATCCCCAGTCCAATGGACAAGTAGAAAGAATTAACCAGATCCTGGGTGATTATTTGCGACATTTTGTTTCCTCCCGCCAGGATGACTGGGCAGATCTCCTTCCATGGGCCGAATTTTCGTATAACTTCAGGGTCTCTGAATCTTCCTCCAAATCCCCATTTTTCGTGGTGTACGGCCGTCACCCTCTTCCCCCCCTCCCTACCCCCTTGCCCTCTGGTCTGCCCGCTGTGGATGAAATTTCTCGTGACCTTTCCATTATATGGAGAGAGACCCAAAATTCTCTCTTACAGGCTTCTTCACGCATGAAGAGGTTCGCGGATAAGAAAAGAAGAGCTCCCCCCGTTTTTTCCCCTGGAGACAAGGTATGGCTCTCCGCTAAATATGTCCGCTTCCGTGTCCCTAGCTACAAGTTGGGACCACGCTATCTTGGTCCTTTCAAAATTTTGTGTCAAATTAATCCTGTCTCTTATAAACTTCTTCTTCCTCCTTCTCTTCGTATCCCTAATGCCTTTCACGTCTCTCTTCTCAAACCACTCATCCTCAACCGTTTTTCTCCCAAATCTGTTCCTCTCACTCCTGTTTCCGGCTCCTCGGACGTCTTCTCGGTCAAGGAAATTTTGGCTGCCAAAAAGGTCAGAGGAAAAAATTTTTTTTTAGTAGACTGGGAGGGTTGTGGTCCTGAAGAGAGATCCTGGGAACCTGAGGACAACATCCTTGACAAAAGTCTGCTCCTCAGGTTCTCAGGCTCCAAGAAGAGGGGGAGACCCAAGGGGGGGGGTACTGTTACGCCGAGCGCTCCGGGTCCCCGCTCCTCCCCGGAGCGCTCGCTTCACTCCCTCCGCTGCAGCGCTCCGGTCACGTCCTCTGACCCGGGGCGCTGCGATCCTGCTGCCAGCCGGGATGCGATTCGCGATGCGGGTAGCGCCCGCTCGCGATGCGCACCCCGGCTCCCCTACCTGACCCGCTCCCCGTCTGTTCTGTCCCGGCGCGCGCGGCCCCGCTCCCTAGGGCGCGCGCGCGCCGGGTCTCTGCGATTTAAAGGGCCACTGCGCCGCTGATTGGCGCAGTGGTTCCAATTAGGGTTTTCACCTGTGCACTTCCCTATATTACCTCACTTCCCTTGCACTCCCTTGCCGGATCTTGTTGCCTTAGTGCCAGTGAAAGCGTTCCTTGTGTGTTCCTTGCCTGTGTTTCCAGACCTTCTGCCGTTGCCCCTGACTACGATCCTTGCTGCCTGCCCCGACCTTCTGCTACGTCCGACCTTGCTTCTGCCTACTCCCTTGTACCGCGCCTATCTTCAGCAGCCAGAGAGGTGAGCCGTTGCTAGTGGATACGACCTGGTCACTACCGCCGCAGCAAGACCATCCCGCTTTGCGGCGGGCTCTGGTGAAAACCAGTAGTGGCTTAGAACCGGTCCACTAGCACGGTCCACGCCAATCCCTCTCTGGCACAGAGGGTCCACTACCTGCCAGCCGGCATCGTGACACCCACTTCTCTCCCCCTGCCTTTCCTGGGGTCTAGAGCCCTGCTGCCGCCGCTTCTCTCCCACTGGCTATCTGCGCCGCTGCCCGTTCTGTCCCCTTGACTATCGGTGCCGGCGCCCCATTGCCGGCGCCGATAGCCAGGGGGAGAGAAGGGGCAGCGGCACCCATTGCCAGCGCCGCTGCCCCGTTGCCTCCCCCCATCCCCGGTGGCATAATTACCTGTTGCCGGGGTTGGGTCCGTGCTGCTTCAGGCCTCCGGTGTGCGTCCCCTGCGTCGATGCTATGTGCTGCACGGCGCGCAGTGCAGTGCATAGCAACGACGCAGGGGATGCACGCCGGAGGCCTGAAGCAGCACGGACCCAACCCCGGCAACAGGTAATTATGCCACCGGGGATGGGGGGGAGGCAACGGGGCAGCGGCGCCGGCAATGGGTGCCGCTGCCCCTTCTCTCCCCCTGGCTATCGGCGCCGACAATGGGGCGCCGGCACCGATAGTCAGGGGGACAGAACGGGCAGCGGCGCCGATAGCCAGGGGGAGAGAAGGGCCGGCAGCAGGGCTCTAGACACCAGGAAAGGCAGGGGGAGAGAAGCGGGCAGTGACGGCTTCTCTCCCCCTGCCTTTCCTGGGGGTGTATCGGGGTAAACTTTTTTTACCCAAATATTCTTGGTAAAATGAAGGTGCGTGTTATAGGCCGGTGCGTGGTATACCCCGATAAATACGGTAATATGTGTTTGAGAAAACCAATAGTATGCATGAAAACTGTGTTATAATGTGTGTTTAATTGAACCAGGAAAAAAAAGGACAGCGGAGGGTATTTAAAAATTTTGCCTGTTGACAGTTTCTTTTTACTCTTCTTTTTTCACTTTGGTTTTTGTGGACGTGCACCAAATGTATCATTTGGTGCACGTTGTTAGTAATTTTGGCACAAATGTTGAAATCAGCTGTTCACACGCCTTTTACACAGAACTTACCGCCATAGAGGATTTTAGCCTGTAGAGCATATTTTCCCCTCTAGAGCAGCCATTTCGGAAAAAGACAGTGGGGGAGATTTATCAAAATCTGTGCAAAGGGAAAGTTGCCCATGGCAACCAATCAGATTGCTTCTTTCATTTTGCAGAGCCCTTGTTAAAAATGAAAGAAGCAAGAGGGGCGTGGCTGTGCTCCCGCAGACCCAGCTCTGTTTTATCCTGATTAATCATCCTTTCGGGCTCCAACTAACCTGTCTGGTGCTCTGGTGGCGTGCAAGGGGCTGCGGATGCCTCCCGGTCTGTGGGGAGCGCAGAGAGGTACTTGTCAGGACTGCGGCGGCTGCGGCCCTCATTCCCGGCCGGGGATCTCTGCGGAGCTGCTGAGGTGTGCGGTCCTTGCTGGGGCCCAGTATCCGGAGATCAGCGGTGAGGTGATACGGAGGGGGGAGCATAGGTGACCCTAGTGCGGCAGGCGAGCTGAAGTGCTGTGGGAGAAGGCCCTGTTGATGAATGAGTGTGTGTCCTCTGCCTGTGTATGGCTGCTGCTGAGGACGGTGGGAGACGTTAACCCTCTGGTGTCCTTTGCTGGATCTGGGGAGCTCTACTATGGCTGCTTGACTTGAGCACTGGAGAAGAAGAGGTGAGGTGGTGGACCCCCTGCTGTGGTGCGGCTGAGGCCACCGGGGTGTGAGTTATTCGCTGATGGGTATTGACTGTCTGCGAGCTGATTCTGTGGTGCCCATCTCTGCTTTATCTACTGTGCATCTACAGTTAATCTACTGTGCATCTGCTGTGCATTTACTGGCATCTTCAGTGTCTCTGATGTGACTCTGCATCTACTGTGCAGTCCCTGTGTATCTGCAGAGCTTTTACTGTGCATCAACTGTGCTTCAACAGTACATCTACTGTATGTCACCAATAGAGCATGAGACACTATGAATAATATAGTTTCTGAAACCACCTAAGTGGAAAATTCAACACCAAACAATAGAAAATCAGCAACCAGATATACTGAAAATATGCAAAACTTTATTTAATCATATAAAACAGACACAATAAAGTATTTATACAGCACAGTGCACAAGGCTGGTAGAAGAGGGCAGGACAATACAGGCTGTGACACAAGGTATGTAAAAAGAAGATGGCTGACAGAAGTTGCTAAACCAACATGTATAATAAGACTTTAAGACTTGCGGATGTAACAATCAGACAACATGATGAATGTAAAGTAAACATCTTAAAGGTAAAAGCAACAGAAATCAGACAGTACATATGAATAACCTGAGCAGAGCCATGCATACCTGCACCTACCCCAACGCACGTTTCACGCCAATGCGCTTTGTCAGGGGGCGTGTTTACAAGGCCCTTGAGGATGGCAGAGGGCTTGTCTCCTGCTCCCTCCCCCCACTATGCTCCCCAATTCCTGCTCAGAGAGATGCTGCTCCCCTCACCACTCTGCTTGTCCTGCTGATTCGGTGGATCAGAAGTGTACGCAACTTTTAGCAGCATTCACATCCTGCCAAACAATGATGGTTTCCAAGGTGGAGGAACTCCGTCAAGACTTTGTGATACTTCGTCACAAGACTCAAAAGCTCCGTGAGTGCACCACTGGCGAGATCGAGCGGAGGGTCACCACCATCGATGACACTCTTTCACCTATCCCGGCGCAAGTGACGACCATGCAGCAACAGATTAAGTCTGTACTTGATAGGGCGGATGACATGGAGAATAGACTGAGGCGTAACAATATCCGCCTGGTAGGCCTGTCCGAAAAAGCTGAAGGTTCGGATCCTGTGGCCTTTCTGGAATCCTGGCTCAAGGAATTGTTGCAGTCTGATACCTTCTCACCATACTTTACTGTAGAGAGGGCTCATCGGGTCCCTGCTCAGCCTTCCACCCCCACCCCCCCCCCCCCCCCCGGGGGCTCCTCCTAGACCGTTCCTGGCAAAGTTTCTACATTATAGGATGCTATCCTGAGAGCTGTGCGAATTAAAGAAGTCTGCTTTAATGACACCAGGGTGGCGTTTTATCCAGACTTTTCTGTGGAGCTGCGTAACCAAAGAAACAAGTTCACTGAAGTTCGTAGCCGTCTCCGCACCAAGGGATATCGCTATGCCATGCTGTTCCCAGCCCGTCTTTGTGTGGTGGATTGGACGATTACCAGATCCTTCACATCCCCGGCCAAGGCCTTGCAGTGGGTGGATGCGGCTCCTGCTGCGGCTCCTCCGGACTGACCTGCCCAACAGATCCTTGGTCTTGCATTACTGTGTTAATTAGCAAGAGTAGGGAATTAGGATGTTTCTTTCCATTCCCATCCTTGAGTTCTGATCATGGACTTCCCCCTGGGACTTTCCGGCCTTTATGGGGGGTCCCTTAGTGAGTTGGCCCTAGTTGTCTCTTAGTTGTTAGCTTGGGTTTGGGTGGTGGGAGAGTGAGGGACTGTTTAGGTCACTAGGAGTCTTGCTACCGCCGTAAGGCTAGTGTTACAGGGTCTAGGTCTACACGAGTTTTAGTATTAGACAGGGTATTGTTTGGAATGTATTGGTTGTATTTTGCATTGTGTTTGTTTTTTGGTTTGTCTGTCAGTGTTGTCCGTTGTCTATTCTGTGGTATGGGAGGTGTGTGTTCCCGGAGTCCCTCGAGCAGTGGTATGTCCCTGGTGATTCCTTAGCTCAGTTTGCCAGTCCGGTTATATTTTTACTGTGAATGGTCTTTATAGCTATGGATAAATAGGGTCACTTAAAATCTTGAGCTGGAATGTTAGGGGCCTTAAAGGGGTACTCCGGTGAAAAACTTTTTTTTTTTTTAAATCAACTGGTTCCAGAAAGTTAAACAGATTTGTAAATTAAGGTAGAAGAAGAGTTTGTTTCAGCTCACCTGATCCCACACATGCATGGCCAGCCTCTATAGCAAAGCAGATTTCAGAAGAAGGGTGGAGCCAGCACTGATAAAAAGTATCCTTTATTTTAATCCAAGTTAAAATCCTATGGCAGGCAAACAATGAAACACAAGGACAATAGTGCAAGACTGAATAGCTGGAAGTCCTCAAACGCCGACACGTTTCAGGCCACAAGGCCTTTAGTCATGGCATACGTGTGAACACTTTAGCACATACTTTTATACTGAGACAGTCCAGGTGCTCTCCTCCCACAAGGGGAGGGAACACCGGAACTGATCACCTAGAACAGACTACTTTATTGCCCAATGTGCATTAAAAACAAACATATAAAAAGAGAAACTTATTGCAAATACAAAGCAAAAAACAATATAGATACAATGTTGCATAGATAGTACCAAGAGGTAAGCTAAATTTATCAAACAATAACAAAAACATTTTTATCTATGAATATCATGATGTACGTTGTAGGGGATAACGGAAATCTTATCCAACATGATCCAACAGATTTTAATAATGGAGAATTAGGTCAGTTCTATTATTAAGACCATGTGGAAAGATGCTATTAAACAAATAAATCCACATGGCTTCCCTATTATGTAAACGTCTAATATTATCACTACTTCTTTTACTGGGCATGATTCTTTCTAGAGCACAAAAACTAAAAGCCGAAGTATCAACATTATGAACTGAAAAAAAAATGTTAAGATACATTAGACATACCACCACTGAGGGGACCACTAGAATGACGAATATGTTCCTGGATAAGTTTTTTAAAGAGTGTTTAGTGCTATCAATATACGTTAAAAAACAAGCAGAACACACAATTTTATATATGACTAGTTTAGAGTTACAGTTAGTAAAACTATCAATTCGATGTTTTTTATTGTCAACCGTGCCCTCAATGGTGGTACATCTAGTGGCATATTTGCAAACCACACACCTAGCTTCTGAGCATTTAAAAAAACCTTTAGTTTTGAGCCAAGTATTGTGGATGTCACGATCAGCAACTGTACTAGGTGATAATGAATTGGCTAGTGTGGGTGCTTTGCGAGTCGAAAACCTAATGCCTTTTTGTAATATGGTGCTTAAACCAGAATCCAAGTGCAATATGGAAAGATGTTTCGAAATAATGTTCCTAATTTGATTAAACTGAGGACTGTATGTAGTAACAAATGTAATAGGATCATTAACCTGATCACTAACCTAGATTTTTAGCTTTAAGAAGATCTGACCTTTGTAAAGGATCCACTCGTCTACGAGCTTTGTCCAAAATCCAATTCGGATAACCACGCGGTCTAAAGTGTGTGCACGTAGATTTAGCTTCCTCTTGGTACACAGACTCATCAGAACTGTTCCGTTTAACACGGATCAGTTCCCCATTTGGAACGCCCTTGATGGTGTGCTTGGGGTGGCATGAATCGGCTCTAAGCAAAGTATTGCCAGAAATGGCTTTACGGAATGGACGGACCTCGACAATGTTGCCATTAGCAACCAAAAGCACATCGAGGAAGGGAGTGCAAGTTTTAGACCAGGTGTAAGTAAACAATAAATTGCAATGGTTATCATTAAGATAAGACATAAATTCCTTAACCAAATTCTCATCGTTTTTCCATATTACAATAACGTCATCGACGTATCTACCAAACCATGCGATATTGTCTCGATATGGGTTGTGATCAGAAAAAATGAAAAAACTCTCCCACCAAAACACAAATAAATTAGCGAGGGCCAGTGAAGATTTTGCACCCATAGATGCTCCAGTTTTTTGTAAATAAAAAAAACACCATTAAACAAAAAATAATTGTGTTTCAAAATATAAGCAGTCACATCCAAAATAAATTGTTTCAGTTCAAAATCATAATTGGAAAAATTATCTAAAATATATGTGAGTGCTGTAATAGCTATATGGTGGGTGTCACGAACCGAGACGTGTGGGTGGTAGGATTATCTTTAAAATCACTATTTGTCTGCACTAGACCAAAAATAATGATAAAAAAAATCCCTCTTACACCACCCAATTAAATCACTGCCACCACCTACCTAATTTCAAGCTGACAGGAAGCTATCAATCCAATCTGGATATGCTACAATTCCCAAATATAATCTACTATCCCCAGTAGTATATAAAAACAGGAAAAAGATTAATCCAAATCTATAATGTAGCCGAACAAGTAAGTAAATTTAAGACTATAACTTCAATCTCTTCAAGGACAATGTAAGGCAGTACCAGACATAAGGCGGTACTTAATAAATGAATGATTTATTATGAAAGAAAAATATTCACAGTACATGTAAAAATAGATATTAACAAGACAAAGTTTCACCATACAGAAAATAAAATAAAAGGGAAAAAACATAGCGTCCTTACTTACAAAAGTTAGAGTTCTATCCCATGGGGTCTGGTAGGAAACGCCGTCTGGCATCCAAAATTAGATTTCGTCCCCCATGCAAGCGCCCCTAGTCCCCCCAGGTCTGCAGTTTTATACCCTGCTATGGACAGGTGACACCTCTATGTTCAGCCCCTGGGCAGGACAAGGAGGAGAGATAGATTCTGCCCCCTTCCTCTTGATAACCTTATGCCCAAAGAATAGGATATTACCCCTAACTTTTATCATGGGCCAGGCACCCACATCATTTTGTTATATTTGGGTTCTCCATCAATTCCTCTTTCTAGGGGTACCTGACATGACCCCCCCTCCCCCCCCCCCCCCCCCATTGTGTATGACTTACCCAGTGCATACAGTTCGGGCAGGGACCAATACACAAGGGTCATGTGAGGACTCATTTTAAACGTATTATGATGGAGAATCTAACCGTACAAGATAGGGGCTGCATACATACTACCCTGACCCCCATATTTAATATTTGGAAGATATGGCATTTCTACAGGGAGCTACGTCCCAAACAGTCCATTGATCTATTGACGTCAGGCCTTGGAGTCTGCTTGTCTGGGAAGGTGTCAAATTTACCATCCAGGCAAGCAGTGTCCATTGATTAGCACAGTTATGTTAATTGCCCCCAAATGGTCACTGGAAGCCATAGCTTAGACGGTTGTCTCCTGGCAGCTAGATCACAACAAGGCTAGATTCTTTGAAATGCTAAGTAATGCAGATAGGTGTGTAATGGAATTAACAGTCGTGCATACCGATAGAAATTTTTCAGAACGCATATCACAAATGACAAGCAATCACAATGTAACATGAATACATATTTTGCCATGGTATATGACAGTGGGGAATACATGAATAAAGAGATTCAATATCGCATGTGAGCCATGAGTACTGTTCACACCATTCAAATGAATCCAGAATTGTCAGGAGGTGCTTTGTGTCTTTAATATAGCTAGGACATTTCGGAACTATAACTTAACGTTCGTTAAGAGAACCGATTCCTGCAACGATGGGTCGCATCTGCGGCGGGAATCGGTCCTTATGAAGCTTGGGTAAAGCATGAAAAATGGGGATAATTGGTTGCTCTACAAACATATAGTCAATTTCTTTTTGGCTAAGGATAGTACCCAAAGCACCCCCTAGCAACTCCGACAAAGATTTCTGAAATACAGCAGTAGGATCAGCTTAAAGCGGTAGGTATGTATTAATATCTGACAGTAGATCTTCACATAGTTTTATGTATAACCCAGTGTCCATACAGACGACTGAACCGCCCTTATCAGCCGATCTTATTGTAAGATCTGCATTTTTTTGAAGATTAGACAATGCCCTTCTTTCACCCTTGGTCAAATTATGCTTGATGTGAGATATATCTTCACTTTTAAGGGCCACTAAATCCTTCATAACCAAATCTTGAAAATGGTCTAAGACCGGTGGCCGTGAATGGACAGGGTAAAAGTCTGGGTTACGCGTTATAAACTGGCAAGATTTATTGATGGAATCAACTCTACTATCGGACTCAAGTACGTGCAAATCGAAAAGCCGTCTGTTCCTCCAAGGATTTCAAGATCAGATCTGGTGCAGCCGCCCCATGTGAATTCTGTTCCATTTGATCCGAACAAACAGGCTGTTCTACCGTACTGTTATCCGATAGGAAGTGTTTTTTTACAGTTAGAAGGCGTGCAAATTTATTTACATCGAGAATGGTTTTGTAGATGTCAAATTGTATAGTAGGTGAGAATCCCAAACCTGCTGTATTTCAGAAATCTTTGTCGGAGTTGCTAGGGGGTGCTTTGGGTACTATCCTTAGCCAAAAAGAAATTGACTATATGTTTGTAGAGCAACCAATTATCCCCATTTTTCATGCTTTGCCCAAGCTTCATAAGGACCAATTCCCGCCGCCGATGCGACCCATCGTTGCGGGAATCGGTTCTCTTAACGAACGTTTATGTCAATGGCTTGATTCAGTCTTACTCCCTTGATTTACCTGTATGTGCCTCCATACTTCGTGCTCCCTGTATCCATTCCATTCCTTAATATGGCTGAAGGCAACAATGGGGAGAGTGTCACTATTACACAAGCAATAAGAGACATGGATGATTGCACTGAACGTGCTCATGCTGCTAAAGATTTGTTATGTGGTGACAACTTCTCTAAGGACTTTAACATTACCTTTCTAATGCGTAGCTTGGAAAAATTGCAAATAAAAGAAACCAAATTGTGGTGGGACGTTACAACCTTAAAAGCTTACATAGAAAAATGCATTGTACCGAGAGGTTTGCATTTGAAAAAAATTCCTACATTGATCTTCAATGAAGAATTTCAATAGCGGTGGAATAATATACTTACTAAAAGCTCTATTCTACTCATTGAATTAACCCCTTAAGGACGCAGGACGTAAATGTACGTCCTGGTGAGGTGGTACTTAACGCACCAGGACGTACATTTACGTTCTAAGCATAACCGCGGGCATCGGAGCGATGCCCGTGTCATGCGAGGCTGATCCCGGCTGCTGATCGCAGCCAGGGACCCGCCGGCAATGGCCGACGCCCGCGATCTAGCGGGCGTCCGCCATTAACCCCTCAGGTGCCGGGATCAATACAGATCCCGGCATCTGCGGCAGTTCGCGATTTGAATGAATGATCGGATCGCCCGCAACGCTGCTGCGGGGATCCGATCATTCATAACGCCGCACGGAGGTCCCCTCTCCTTCCTCCGTGCGGCTCCCGGCGTCTCCTGCTCTGGTCTGTGATCGAGCAGACCAGAGCAGAAGATCACCGAAAACACTGATCTGTTCTATGTCCTATACATAGAACAGATCAGTATTAGCAATCATGGTATTGCTATGAATAGTCCCCTATGGGGACTATTCAAGTGTAAAAAAAAAATGTAAAAAAATGTAAAAGTAAAAGAAAAAAAAAAGTGAAAAATCCCCTCCCCCAATAAAAAAGTAAAACGTCCGTTTTTTCCTATTTTACCCCCAAAAAGCGTAATTTTTTTTTATAGATATATTTGGTATCGCCGCGTGCGTAAATGTCCGAACTATTAAAATAAAATGTTAATGATCCCGTACGGTTAACGGCGTGAACGAAAAAAAAAAATAAAAGTCCAAAATTCCGACTTTTTTAATACATTTTATTTTAAAAAAAATTATAAAAAATGTATTAAAAGTTTTTTATATGCAAATGTGGTATCAAAAAAAAGTACAGATCATGGCGCAAAAAATGAGCCCCCATACCGCCGCTTATACGGAAAAATAAAAAAGTTAGGGGTCATCAAAATAAAGGGATTATAAACGTACTAATTTGGTTAAAAAGTTTGTGATTTTTTTTAAGCGCAACAATAATATAAAAGTATGTAATAATGGGTATCATTTTAATCGTATTGACCCTCAGAATAAAGAACACATGTCATTTTTACCATAAATTGTACGGCGTGAAAACAAAACCTTCCAAAATTAGCAAAATTGCGTTTTTCGTTTTAATTTCCCCACAAAAATAGTGTTTTTTGGTTGCGCCATACATTTTATGATATAATGAGTTATGTCAATAACTTAAAAATTAAAACATTAAAATTAAATTGTCTGAGTCCTTAAGGCCAAAATGGGCTGAGTCCTTAAGGGGTTAAAGGGGTATTCCAGGCAAAAACTTTTTTATATATATCAACTGGCTCCGGAAAGTTAAACAGATTTGTAAATTACTTCTATTAAAAAATCTTAATCCTTCCAATAGTTATTAGCTTCTGAAGTTTTCTGTCTAACTGCTCAATGATGATGTCACGTCCCGGGAATTGTGCATGATGGGAGAATATCCCTTGCATGATGGGTCATCAGAAAGCAGTTAGACAGAAAACAGCAACTCAACTTCAGAAGCTAATAACTATTGGAAGGATTAAGATTTTTTAATAGAAGTAATTTACAAATCTGTTTAACTTTCCGGAAACGTTTTTGCCTGGAATACCCCTTTAATAGTAGAATTTGAAAAAACATTATTGCAGGATGTAACCACTGAAATCAAAACAACGCATGATTACCACAGACCATTTATTTCTACTCAAGAATTTATGGACTTTGATAAAAATCTTAAAGAAAAAATTACTAAATTGGAAGACATTATCAAACAAACAAAAAAAATCTAAATTTCAACGTGATACTCACGACTTTCGTACGAAAACAGAGTAAAATTGGGGTCAATGGGAAAATATCTTTTCCAATCCTAAATCTATTCTGAAGAAAGGTCATAATAAATATTACAAGAAAAGAAGAAATAATAATCATGTCAGCTATACATCTACTGACCAAAGCTCCTCGGATAATACCGTATATACTCGAGTATAAGCCGACCCGAATATAAGCCGAGGCCCCTAATTTCACCCCAAAATCCCAGGAAAAGTTATTGACTCGAGTATAAGCCTAGGGTGGGAAATACATCATCCCCCCCTGTCATCATCCAGACCCCCATCATTAACACCCTCATCATCCTCACCCTGTCATCATCCCCCCTTCATCATCACCGCCTGTCATCATCCCCCCTTCATCATCACCGCCTGTCATCATCCCCTTGTCATCATCCCACACCCCCCCTTCATCATCCCCTTATCATCCCCTCCCCACCTTCATCATCCCCTTGTCATCATCCCACACCCCCCCTTCATCATCTCCTTGTCATAATCCCACCCCCCCCCCTTCATCATCACCACATGTCATCAGACACCCCCCCCCCACCTTCATCATCAGCGCTTGTCAATGTCTGATACAGTGGTCTTAAACCTGCGGACCTCCAGATGTTTCAAAACTACAACTCCCAGCAAGCCCGGTGGGGAGGTCTTCCGATGGGATAGTGGTTCCGGGCTGCCATCTTAACCGGGGGCCTCTTCTCCGCGCTTCGGGCCCGGAATAGAGTCGTTGCCTTGACGACATCGCAGAGGGACGTTAGTAATGAACATCCCTCTGCGTCGTCGTCAAGGCAACGTGACTATTCCGGGGCCGGGCCCGAAGCACGGAGAGGAGAGTCCCCACCGGACAGTCCTGCAGCACCGGACCAGCGCACCCTAATGTCCCACCGAGCAGAGGCGAGTACAGAACTAAAGGGGGTGAGAGGGGGGGGGGCCTGGATGATGTCGAAGGCCGCAATGGTCTTCAACCTGCGAACCTCCAGAGGTTTCAAAATTACAACTCCCAGCAAGCCCGGACAGCCGATGGCTGCCCGGGCTTGCTGGGAGTGGTAGTTTTGAAACATCTGGAGGTCCGCAGGTTGAAGACCACTGAGGGAGGAGAGTTCACTTGAGTATAAGCCGAGGGGGGTGTTTTGAGCACGAAAAATCGTGCTGAAAACTCGGCTTATACTCGAGTATATACGGTACTACTGATATGTCAGAATTTTCAGATACAGGTGCTGAATCAGAATCTAATGTAAACAGCACACAAAGAAATGACCGTAAAAAATGGTCAAAAAACGAATCCGGAGGGTGGGGAGAAAACAGAAAAACCAGAACATCAGAACGCACCAAAACCAAGAAGAAAACATAAATGAAAATTGCCAATTGGTTAACATCTCATCATATATTATTTCTGATTATGAAGGAAATTACTGTCCAAAGGTTTGGGATTCTCACCTACTATACAATTTGACATCTACAAAACCATTCTCGATGTAAATAAATTTGTACACCTTCTTACCGTGAAAAAACACTTCCTATCGGATAACAGTACGGTAGAACAGCCTGTTTGTTCGGATCAAATGGAACAGAATTCACATGGTGCGGCTGCACCAGATCCGATCTTGAAATCCTTGGAGGAACAGATGGCTTTTCGTGATTTGCACGAACTTGAGTCCGATAGTAGAGTTGATTCCATCAATAAATCTTGCCAGTTTATAACGTCTAACCCAGACTTTTATCCTGTCCATTCACGGCCACCGGTCTTAGACCATTTTCAAGATTTGGTTATGAAGGATTTAGTGGCCCTTAAAAGAGAAGATATATCTCACATCAAGGATAATTTGACCAAGGGTGAAAGAAGGGCTTGCTAAGGGGTGCTTTGGGTACTATCCTTAGCCAAAAAGAAATTGACTTTCTTCTACAACATTCGGCAGCACAGAAGGGATATTCCCGGCCTCTTTTATTCCCAGTAGGACCGCCCACCTACAAAAAAACTCAAACGAAGATTAACCAACTGGCAACAGACATACCTCATAAGTAGCCAACACACCTGCACGCAATTGTGTTTTTTTTTCTGTCCTCTTTTGTTCCTGGTAAGTGGTGTTTCCACACCCTGTTTTTCTGCCCACCTGTAATACCTTCTTTTTTCTTTTCTTTTTCCTTAGGTTCTGTAAGAAAGTTTTAAAATTTACACCAGTGTCCCAGCAGTTTGTCTGAGGGCCAATGTGGGTAACCCTGGCCTACCTGGTGTCCTGCCATCCTTACTGGCCCATGTGGGTGTCCCGGGTGAGGGTAAGAGGCCTGGTGGCTAAGGCAGAGATGTTGTGCCCCCGTAGTAGATCCAGAAGCTTGGGGAGAGCCTGGGGTGCTGTTCCCCCGTGTAGGCTTCATGACAGCATGTATTGGTGCGCTGCTCGGGTTTTCCCTTGTGCAGCTGGTGCCGGGAGTTGCAATGGTTCCCTCCCCCTTCGTCCCCCCCGCGGTCCGGTAAGTATACCCTTTTTCCCTGCAGCCGTCGGGAGGTCCTTCTGCGGCCGCGCCGGGATCGTAATGACAGCGCGCGTGCGCAGGACCTGGGTCGCGCCGGAAGTGACGTGTTCCCGGCGCGACCGGAAGTCGGGCTGTACGGAGCGGCGGGGAGGAAGGAGATTTAAACAGGCAAGAAGCCGGCGTTCGGTCTCCTGGAACGGAGGCAGCCGGACTTCTTGCCTGCAAAGGTAAGTGTGCACACTGTCACCAATGACTATGTTGGATGCACACTGTCACCAATGATATGTTTTGTCGCACACTGTCACCAATGATAGTTGAGGCACACTGGCACCAATGATAAGAAACTCCCTAACATCAAGGAGGATTAGGTGCTGGCACCTATGAGTATTGCCCACGGACACCAATGATGATCAGGGACACACTGACACCAATGATGATCAGGGACACACTGACACCTATGATGGTTAGGTGCACACTGGCACCAATGCTTATCGCCACCATTCATCTGCTGACACTGTTCTTCTACCCTGTGCATATGCTGAAGTAACCTCGCTGCACTAATCATGGGTTAGGACATCAGTTTGGTCTGTGTACACTGGTTTGGTGCCTGTTTTTGGGTACTCTAGCACTGTCTATGTGAAGTTAACCCCTTAGAGGTCACGCTGCAGAGTCTATTTTTTACTATACAGTAGGCTGTAGCCCTAGTATAGCGTACTTCTTGTGAGGGGGTCTGTCTTGGAGGTTGACTTGGTGTTTTGCTTACTCCCTCTGTCTGTATTCCTTCCAGATGTCGAGCCTTTCTGCCCATAGGAAAAGGAAGTCAAAATCTAAACACAGACTCTGTGTCTCCTGTGAGCAACCGTTGCCTGAGGGGTGATCTGTGTAGTACCTGCAAGCATCATCTGAGGAAGAAGCCCGCTGGACACAAGTCTCTATGCGTGAGTTGCCTTCAACCTTTACCCCCTAATGCCAGTTCTACTGTGTGTAAGAAGTGTTCGGAGCCTCAGGAGACTGCCGACTTCCTTCAGGAGGCGAAGGGGTTTTTCTCTTGGTTCAAGGAGAGTTTCGGCTCCACCTCTGAGCAGGCCGCTAAGAAATGTAAGCTAAAAGAGAAGAGGCAGTCAGTTGTTAAATCCCCTTCACCGCCTATCACTAGTGACACCTCCAGTGGCTCAGAGTCGGATTCAGAGGAAGTTATTTCTGAAGACTACTACCTCTTTAGGAAAGAGTTTGCAGATAAACTGGTGATTGCAGTGAAGGACATTGTTGAGTCATCTAAGGAGAAGGTGGCAGCTCAGGATAAGAATAGTCTTTATTATTTTCCAAAGAAGGTGTCCAATGTGTTTGCAGCCCATCCGGTGTTAAAGACGGTGATGGAGAAGGAGTGGAAGAAGTCGGAGCACAGGTTAGAATTGGGGTCCAGGTTTCGTTCAGTTTACAAGCTGGATCCAAATGATTCAGAGAAGTGGGAGAACCCAGCCAAGGTAGACACACCAGTGGCTAAGCTATCTAAGAGTACTCTTCTGCCTGCAGATGATACCTCTATTCTGAAAGACCCTCTAGATAAGAAGATGGATACTCTCCTGAAGCGTACTTATTCTTATACAGCTGCAATGACTAAAGCGGCCTTATCCGCAGTACCAGTTGCTCGGGCTTTAAGAGTCTGGCTCAGTCAGTTGAGCAGGGACATAGAAGAAGGAGTTCCCAGAAGGGAGCTGCTGGAGGAGGTCGCCACCCTGAAGGTAGCAGCGGAATTTTCCTGCGATTTCCCGCTAGATATAACCAGAGTCTGCGCTAAGAATCTTGCAGTTTTAAATTCTGCCAGAAGAATTGTTTATCTGAAGCCTTGGCCGGGCGAGACCTCTTCAAAGATTAATTTTTGTGCCCTTCCCTTCGAGTCGGGGTTCCTGATAGGCTCCCAGTTAGAGGATATTTTAGCTCCAGGCAAGGAGACGAAGGAGTTAAAATTTCCTTTCTCAGAAAAGAAGAAGTACTTTCGTCCCTTCAGGGTCAGGAGGTCTTTTTACAAGAGAAGATCCTTTCAGGACAGAAGATCCACTCGTCGCTTCCAGAACAGCAACAAAAGAGGGAAGCAGACGCAGTCCAAACAACCCAGGTCAGAGTTCTGACGCCAGGCTCCGGGATACCGTAGGAGGCAGGCTGTTGAGACATCAAGCAGCCTGGCAGAAGATTACAACAGACAGCTGGGTCTTAGAAATTATTGCTATAGGTTACAGCCTAAATTTCCTGGAGTGTCCTCCAGAAAAGTTTCTCTTGAACAAGAGCGATGGGGTCATGCAGTCTCTCCTACAGGATTTCTTGATGAAGGATGCCCTGGAGCCAGTTCCGGTGAACCAATTAGGCCAGGGGGTGTACTCCCCGATCTTTGCTGTCCCAAAGCCAGGCGGCAGATGGAGGCTCATAATCGACTTGCGATACCTAAATCGATTTTTAAAAAGAGAAAAGTTCCGCATGGACAACATAAAATCCGCCACCACTTTACTCCAGAAGGACGACTGGATGATTACCTTAGATCTCATGGACGCCTATTTACATGTCCCGATAAACCTCGAGTCAAGAAAATACCTCAGACTCGCAGTCGTCCATCAGGGAGAGGTGAAACATTTTCAATTCCGCGCTTTACCCTTCGGCCTGTCTTCATCCCCAAGAGTGTTCACGAAGGTAGCAGTAGTCATTGTAGCAGCCCTGAGACTACAGGGAGTCCAGATCGTGCCTTATTTAGACGATTGGCTGCTCGTTGCAACGTCTCAAGATCTTCTGCTACATCATCTGCAGATGACTCTGAATCTCCTCCAAGAATGCGGTTTTCTTCTCAACAAAGAAAAATAAGACCTCGTGCCTGCAAGACGGAAGAAATTCCTATGTCTGATTTTGGATTCGTCGGCCGAGAGAGTCCTCCTGCCAGTGGACAAACAGATGAAAATTATACAGTCTGTCACATATCTGATTCAGACGCCGGTGACGCAGATCAGAACAGCTATGAAAGTTCTAGGACTAATGACTGCTGCCATAGAGGCAGTACCATGGGCCAAGGGCCACATCAGAGAACTCCAGACAGAGATCTTGCAGGAATGGGATCGTCATCCAGAAAACCTTTCAGCCCCGCTGTGTCTCTCACCTCACACACGATCAACTCTTCACTGGTGGTTAGACAAGGAGAATTTGTCACGAGGCAACTGCTTCAGACTACAAGATCAGTCTATAATTACAACGGACGCCTCAAAGTTCGGCTGTGGAGCGCATTACAACGGTCAGTGGATCCAAAAATCCTGGTCTCCAAGAGAAACACTGTTCTCCTCAAACCTGAGGGAGCTAAGAGCAATAAGATTAGCAGTGATGCATTTTACTCCCCTTGTCAAGGACACTCCAGTGCTGGTCCAGTCGGACAACTCAGTGTCAGTACATTACTTGCGGAAACAAGGTGGAACAAGGTCTCAGGCTCTGCAGAACGAGTGCAGCATGCTCATGAACTGGGCCGAACACCATCTCGCCTCGCTCTCGGCGATCCACATAAAAGGGGAGCTGAACTACCAGGCGGATTTCCTGAGCAGGTACACCTTGAACCCCAACGAGTGGGAGCTGAACCCGAAGTACTTCTCCCAAATCATTCTGAGATGGGGATGTCCCCAATGGGACCTCATGGCTACCCGACAGAACAGGAAGTTGATGAAGTTCTGTTCCTTGTACAAGATAGATCAACCAGATCATCTGGATGCTCTGACCATGAGCTGGAGGGGGCTTCATGTATATCTGTTTCCTCCAATCCCTCTCGTGAGCCGTGTCTTGAACAAAATCATCCTGGACAGACCGACAGTACTGCTTATAGCCCCATTCTGGCCTCGCAGGGATTGGTTCCCGCTTCTGCTCCGACTGTCAGAGGGCAATTTCTGGAAGTTCCCTCTACACGAAGATCTACTCCTCCAGAGAGGTTTTTTCCATCAACATCTAGAGCGCTTACATCTGACTGTGTGGAGTTTGAAAGGAGAAAGTTTAGAGACAGCGGCCTGTCTGAAGAGGTTATAGACACTCTTCTATCAGCTCGCAAGCCATCTACTAACCAGCTATACTCCAGAGTATGGAGAAGATTTTTATCATGGAAGGCTGAGAAAGGGGACCCAGAGATCTCGCTTCCATTGGTGCTGCAATTCTTGCAAGACGGCTATTTGAAAGGTTTGAAGCCCAATACACTCAGAGTTCATGTAACAGCTATTAACTCTTTTACAGATGGTCGATTTGCCAACCAACCCTTGATCTCCAGATTCTTTAAAGCTCTAAAGAACCTTAGACCGACTGTCAAGACTCCAGTTGCCGCTTGGGACTTGCCACTAGTCCTGAAGAGTCTCACAGGGGCACCCTTCGAACCGATCGCTGAAGCAGATATCAAGTGGGTCTCTTGCAAAGCCTTGTTCTTGGTGGCAGTCACGTCTGCTAAACGTCTTGGAGAATTACAGGCCCTGTCTTCCAAGTCTCCCTACATCAAGTTCACACAGAGTGGAGTTCTGCTCAGGACTGTTCCCTCCTTTGTTCCCAAGGTCGCTTCAGAAGTCAACATCAACAGAGAAGTTTTTTTGCCAAATTTTTGTCCCCCTGAAGATGAAGATAATCTTCAATCTCTAGATGTGAAGAACACTCTGTTAAACTATCTCTCCAGAGTAGAAGGGTTCCGTAGGGACGAAAATTTATTTGTACAGTTTGGAGGACCAAGAAAGGGGTGTAAAGCGGCAAAGGATACACTGGCAAGATGGATAAAATCCACAATCATAGAATCTTACAGGTTGGAGAATTTGGAGCCGCCTTTTCCTTTGAAAGCCCATTCAAATCGTGCTACGGCGACTTTGTGGGCTGAGAGAGCGCAAGTGCCGCTGAATGACATCTGCAACGCTGCTTCGTGGTCAACTTCATCCACATTTATCAAGCATTATCGGCTCGACATCCAGGCACAGAGTCCAGCCTTCAGTTCGGAGGTTTTGTCTGCTGCATTACAAGATTTTGTTGTTGTTAGCTGCTAGCGAGCATCCCTTCTGTGCTGCCAAATGTCGTAGAAGAAAGTGAAAATTGTATACTTACCGTAATTTTGCTTTCTTCAAGACAGAAGGCAGCACATATAACCCTCCCAATAAATTTATTTTGTGCAATCAGAAAAGAGTCTAGTCATTTACACAATTGCGTGCAGGTGTGTTGGCTACTTATGAGGTATGTCTGTTGCCAGTTGGTTAATCTTCGTTTGAGTTTTTTTGTAGGTGGGCGGTCCTACTGGGAATAAAAGAGGCCGGGAATATCCCTTCTGTGCTGCCTTCTGTCTTGAAGAAAGCAAAATTACGGTAAGTATACAGTTTTCACTATATGTTTGTAGAGCAACCAATTATCCCCATTTTTCATGCTTTACCCAAGCTTCATAAGGACCGATTCCCACCGCCGATGCGACCCATCGTTGCGGGAATGGGTTCTCTTAACGAACGTTTATGTCAATGGCTTGATTCAGTCTTACAACCTATAGTTCATAAATGTCCTAGCTATATTAATGACACAAAGCTCCTCCTGACAATTCTGGATTCATTTGAATGGTGTGAACAGTACTCATGGCTCACATGCGATATTGAATCTCTTTATTCATGTTTTCCCCACCATATAGCTATCACAGCACTCACATATATTTTAGATAATTTTTCCAATTATGATTTTGAACTGAAACAATTTATTTTGGATGTGACTGCTTATATTTTGAAACACAATTATTTTTTGTTTAATGGTTTTTTTATTTACAAAAAGCTGGAGCATCTATGGGTGCAAAATCTTCACCCATCTTCACCCAAAATTTATTTGTGTTTTGGTGGGAGAATGTTTTCATTTTTTCTGATCACAACCCATATCGATATCACATGGTTTGGTAGATACGTCGATGATGTTATTGTAATATGGAAAAACGATGAGAATTTGGTTAAGGAATTTATGTCTTATCTTAATGATAACCATTGCAATGTATTGTTTACTTACACATGGTCTAAAACTTGCACTCCCTTCCTCGATGTGCTTTTGGTTGCTAATGGCAACATTGTCGAGGTCCATCCATTCCGTAAAGCCATTTCTGGCAATACTTTGCTTAGAGCCGATTCATGCCACCCCAAGCACACATCAAGGGCGTTCCAATTGGGGAACTGATCCGTGTTAAACGGAACAGTTCTGATGAGACTGTGTACCAAGAGGAAGCTAAATCTACGTGCACACGCTTTAGACAGCGTAGTTATCCGAATTGGATTTTAGACAAAGCCCGTAGATGAGTGGATCCTTTACAAAGGTTAGATCTTCTTAAAGCTAAAAATCGTAATCCGGTTAGTGATCCTATTGTATTTGTTACTACATACAGTCCTCAGTTTAATCAAATTAGGAACATTATTTCGAAACATCTTTCCATATTGCACTTGGATTCTGGTTTAAGCACCATATTACAAAAAGGCATTAGGTTTTCGACTCATAAAGCACCCACACTAGCCAACTCATTATCACCTAGTACAGTTGCTGATCGTGACATCCACAATACTTGGCTCAAAATTAAAGGTTTTTTTAAATGCTCAGAAGCTAGGTGTGTGGTTTGCAAATATGCCACTAGATGTACAACCATTGAGGGCACGGTTGACAATAAAAAACATTGAATTGATAGTTTTATTAACTGTAACTCTAAACTAGTCATATATAAAATTGTGTGTTCTGCTTGTTCTTTAACGTATATTGGTAGCACTAAACACTCTTTAAAAAAAACGTATCCAGGAACATATTCGTCATTCTAGTGGTCCCCTCAGTGGTGGTATGTCTAATGTATCTAAACATATTTTTTCAGTTCATAATGGTGATACTTCGGCTTTTAGTTTTTGTGCTCTAGAAAGAATCATGCCCAGTAAAAGAAGTGGTGATAATATTAGATGTTTACATAATAGGGAAGCCATGTGGATTTATTTGTTTAATAGCATCTTTCCACATGGTCTTAATAATAGAACTGACCTAATTCTCCATTATTAAAATCTGATGGATCATGTTGGATAAGATTTCCGTTATCCCCTACAATGTACATTATGATATTCATAGATAAAAATGATTTGTTGTTGTTTGATAAATTTAGCTTACCTCTTGGTACTATCTATGCAACATTGTATCTATATTGTTTTTTGCTTTGTATTTGCAATAAGTTTCTCTTTTTTATATGTTTATTTTTAATGCACATTGGGCAATAAAGTTGTCTGTTCTAGGTGATCAGTTCCGATGTTCCCTCCCCCTGTGGGAGGAGAGCACCTGGACTGTCTCAGTATAAAAGTATGTGCTTAAGTGTTCACTCGTATGCCATGACTAAAGGCCTTGTGGCCTGAAACGTGTCGGGCGTTTGAGGACTTCCAGCTATGCAGTCTTGCACTATTGTCCTTGTGTTTCATTGTGTGCCTGCCATAGGATTTTAACCTGCATTAAAATAAAGGATACTTTTTATCAGTGCTGGCTCCACCCTTATTCTGAAATCAGATTTGTAAATTACTTCTATTAAAAAATCTTTATCCTTCTGGTACTTATTAGCTGCTGAATACTACAGCGGAAATTATTTTCTTTTTGAAACACAGAGCTGTCTGCTGACATCATGAGCACAATGCTCTCTGCTGACATCTCTGTCCATTTTAGGAACGGTCCAGAACAGCATATGTTTACTATGGGGATTTCCTTTTACTCTGGACAGTTCCTAAAATGGACAGAGATGTTGACAGAGAGCACTGTGCTCGTGATGTCAGCATTTGTGTTTCAAATGGAAAATAATTTCCACTGTAGTATTCCGCAGCTAATAAGTACAGGAAGGATTAAGATTTTTTAATAGAAGTAATTTACAAATCTGTTTCATTTTCTGGCACCAGTTGATTTAAAAAAAAAAAAAGTTTTTCACCGGAGTACCCCTTTAATTCCAAGTTCAAATGGGCGCTATTTCTGGATTTTGTTAAGAAGCTGTCCCCACATCTGATTTGCTTACAAGAAATACATTTAATGGGTCAGAAAATACTTGCCCTAAAGAGGGCTTGGATAACGAGGGGATATCATTCCACTTATTCGTCTTCTGGGAGGGGGGTCTCTATCTTGATGACTAAATCCCTTCCCCTGGTTATTGATCAAGTGGCTTGTGATCATTTTGGTAGGTTTGTGATCGTCCTACTGTTTTCTGTTGGTGTCTGTGTATGTCCCTCCTCCTTTCCATGTCGAGGTCTTAGATTGTATCACGTCCAAACTATTAACATTTACTTCTCTGACTGTTCTTCTTATAGGTTACTTTAATGTGGTCCCGGATCCCGAGGTCGAACGCACTGGTGCAGCAGACTCTGGTTCTTCTAGTCTCAACAATTGGAGTATGGCGATGTCCCTTACTGAGGTTTGGCGCTGGAAACGGACTTCTGACCAGCTCTTCTCTTATTACTCGGCAGTGCATAAATCTTTCCTCAGGATAGATCTGGCTTATGCCTCCTCCCGATCTTCTTCCTCTGGTAAGCAATGTTTACTACACCACTAGTGGTATCTCTGACAACTCTTGGGTTTGGGGCCTCGCCAATCCTCCAAGCTCTTGCAGATGCATGCTGGCTGGCTGCAGAAAGAGGTGGTGACGGCATCATTGCTAGAAGCCCATAATTGTTTCTGGGAACATAATAGGTCCCACCCTGATAAGTTAGTTCAATGGGATGCATATAAGGCACATGTCAGGTGGGCCTTTATAGCAGGACAGAGGAGGTTTTACTCTGCTAAAAAGAGAGCTACAGATGAGCGAATCGAAGCTGACGAACCCGAATTTGTTATGAATTTCATGCAATATTCGATTCGCAACGGATGCGAATATTGCCGCGTTTTGATCGCGCGAATCGCTTCATTAAACTTCATTTTACAGCGTTCCAGGCTATTGGAGACCTAAAATGGCGGATCCACACGTGAGTACATGGGGCAGGGGATTATGGGAGGGCGGGAAACAGCGGCGGGAATGAAGGTAGGCGGGATGACCCTGAATCACATGTGAGATGCAGCCTATCAGTATTCATTGACCCCTGTGATGTCACAGCCCTATATAATCGGCAGCCATCTTTCCTCTCTTCATTTCGTCTATGCACTCCGAGATAGAGAGAAAGGGACTGCGTGTGTCTGACTAGCTTATACCACAGCGTTACACTGCAACTGCTAGTCACATCAGCATTAGGGAAAGACAGGAGTGCAGAGTGCTTTGCTGTTCTCACTGAGAAGGATCATTCATCTATTCACATTATTGAGCATTGCAGCAGAGCGGGGCAGATAATTGTTAGCTGCCTCATACAGACCAACAAGCAGCCTGAACTTTACGAACCATCGTCCCATTTCTCAGCGCAATTCAGTGTTTTTTTTTTTTTGCTCCACAAATCATCTGCTGCTCAGAATTGTGTGACAGAGTGCAATTTAGGGTTTAATCCCTGTATTTTTTTTTTTGTGGTGCTGCACTGTTGGCTCCTGCTGCTGTTCACAAATACGTTATTTTTCAGCAGACTGTAGTGCATTTGTCTGCCCTCGTACGTGCATACCACATACCTACATCAAAGCAGTCTACTATTCTGTATCTGTAACAAATCTAGATACAGGGAAAGTCCTGACTCCTTTACTACAAAAGTAATCACCTGCTGGTTTTTTAAAAAAATACTTATTTTTTCTGCGTATAGTTGCGGATATTATTGTCCTCATCAGTGCATACCGCATAGGTACATCCAAGTATTGTACCATTTTGTACCTGTTAATCTGTCAAGGGGCTACATACGGTCAAAGTCCAAACAATAGTATTCACCGCCTGGTGTTTGAAAAAAACAGAGTTTTTTCTGCGTATAGTTGCGCATATTACTGCCCTCATCAGTTCATACAACATATGTACATACAAGTATTGTACCATTTTGTACCTGTTAATCTGTCAAGGGGCTACAAACTGTTAAAGTCAAACAATAGTACTCACCGGCTGGTGTTCAACAAAAATACAGAGTTTTTTCTGTGTATTTTTGTGTAAATTTCTGCCCTCATCAGTGCATACCGCATAGGTACATACAAGTATTGTACCATTTTGTACCTGTTAATCTGTCAAGGGGCTACAAACTGTCAAAGTCAAACAATAGTACTCACCGGCTGGTGTTCAACAAAAATACAGAGTTTTTTCTGTGTATTTTTGTGTAAATTTCTGCCCTCATCAGTGCATGCCGCATACGTACATCCAAGTAGTGTACCATCTTGTACCTGTTAATCTGTCAAGGGACTACATACTGTGAAATGACAGCCATAAGTAATCACCTGCTGCTGTTCTAGACAAATACTGTTTAAAGAGTAGTGTAGCGTATTGTAATATCCTCATATATGCACTAAGTATGTCAGGCAGAGAAGTGCCAGGACATGCACAGAGGAGTGGCAGAGGCCTAAATACTTCAGGCAGAGTTTGCAGCAGACTAGGGGCGAGTGGCAGCAGGAGTCGCAGCGAGAGGCCTGAGCTCCCGTTATCAGCCAGCGGTCGTGTCTCGACCAGCAACCCATCTGCCGTCGTCGATTGGTTAACACGTTCATCCACATCATCACAAGTGACATCTGACATCCCCAGTCAACAGTCGGTGGGTTCCTCAGACACAACCCTCAGTTGGCATGGCCCTGGAGCAGTCCCTGTCCTCCCATCGCCTTTGTCCTATGCTGTTCCCTCTCCTAGAGAAGTATCTTATGCTGTGGGTTCAGCTCCACTATTTACTGAGGACGATCTAATAGAGGACAGTCAGCAGCTACTGGCCAGCCAAGAAGGGGAGGAGACATGCGCCGTTTGCTCCGCTAGGCGGCCAAGTAGTGATGTGGAGAGTGACGTGGGAGGCGGTGTTGCAAGGGTTCAGGGTCCTGAAGCAGACACTGTTGGGGAACCTGAGGAGGACAGTGACGTGCACACACCTGTTGATGAAGCCGATCACAATTGGGAGCCGGGTGCAGAAGGGGCTTCATCATCATCAGGAGAAGAGAGTTGCAGGTTGCCCTTGAGGCAGCAAGGCGGTAGCACGGTTGGCAGTCAGCGTGGTGGCAGGAGTGGAAATTCAGGAGCCAAACGTGCCTGGGTGAGACCACCTGCTTCGCAGCAACCTACCTTTCCGGGAGGTAGTGGAACAGGGGTTACTGGAGACGGCGCCAGTAGCAGTCAATTAGTGCGGACTGTAGGTGGGAAAAATCAACTACTCGGCGGTGTGGAAGTTTTTCATCAGGCATCCAGAGGAGGTTCACCTAGCCACATGCAAGATCTGTCGGCAGAAGGTGAAGCGTGGATGGGGTCTCAATATCGGCACCACAGCCCTGCGTCACCACATGCTTCGCCACCATAAAGCGGCCTGGGAGAACCGTGGCTCCAATGTAGTAGTCCAGCCTGCTGCATCACCCAGTGGCCATCCGCTCCCTCCTTCATCCAGCCAAGGCTCCACCACCTCAGCCAAAGTGAGCTGTGTGTCAAACCGTCCTTCTGTCGCTCCAGATGCTCCTGCTTCTCCAGCTTTTAGTCAGCCATTCCGCCAACAATCCATCGGCGTAGCCATGTCCAAGAGTCCAGTATGTGCCCACTCATCCAACGGCGCAGAAGTTGAATGTGCTCCTGTCCAAGTTGCTGGTGCTTCAGTCCCTCCCTTTTCAAGTGGTGGACTCTGCACCTTTCAGAGAATTGATGGCTTGTGCTGAGCCGAGGTGGAGAGTCCCAAGCCATCATTTCTTTGCGAAGAAGGCAGTACCAGCCCTGCATAAGTTTGTACAAGAGAAGGTGTGCCAGTCCTTGAGCCTGTCGGTGTGTTCAAAAGTGCACGGCAGTGCCGACGTGTGGAGCTGTAACTACGGGCAGGGACAATACTTGTCTTTTACGGCCCACTGGGTAAATGTGGGTCCTGCACAGCCAAAACAGCAACTTGGACAGGTCACACCGCTGCCTCCTCCATGCTGTCCCTCTCAGGCAGTTGGTCCTGTTACAGTATGCAACGCCGCCTCCTCATCCTCCACCGTGTCCTCGGCCTCCACTGCATGTCCAAATCTCGGTGGCCCTTCATCGTACCATGTGTGTAGGACAAGGCGGGGTCAAGCTGTTCTTCACATGGTTTGCCTTGGCGAATGGAGTCACACAGGGGAGGAACTGCTAAAATTAATTCGTAAAGAAATCCAAGTATGGCTTACTCCACGAAATCTGGAAATGGGAACCATGGTGACCGACAACGGGAAGAACATCGTGTCCGTGCTGCGACAAGGAAGTGTGAAACATGCGCCCTGCATGGCAAACGTGTTGAATCTCGTTGTCAAGCACTTCCTCAAGTCTTCACCCCATTTGCAAAACATCCTGAAAATGGCAAGGAAACTGTGCATGCACTTCAGCCACTCATACACCGCCAAGCACACCTTCCTTGAGCTGCAGCGTCAGAACGGTATCCCACAACATAGTCTTATTTGTGACATTGCCACATGTTGGAATTCCACCCCCCATATGTTGGACAGACTATACGAACAAAGAAAAGCCATCACTGATTTCTTGATGATCCAAGCAGATAGGAGTACTGCCCTGTGTAACTTCAATGTGAACTAGTGGAAAGCTCATACGTGACACCTGCCGTTTGCTGAGGCCCTTTGAGGAAGCCACATTATTTGTAAGTCGCCTGGATTGCGCCATGAACGCTGTAATTCCACTCCTACATTTCCTACAACAAATGATTGAAATGATGGCTGGTCACAGCAATGGAGACGTTGCGCCTACATCTCAAGACTACATGAGCCCTGTGGGGGCTGAACGGCAGGAGGAGGATGAGGGGCAGAGCGGAACACAGTTTAGGTTGGATGAGATGGCCGGTGTTTCTAGTCATCGGACAGGACAGAAGAGGAGGAGCAGCGAGAGGAGCTGGAGGGTTATGAGGAAGGAGAGACAGAGGACCCAGACACACCATGGCAGTATGCAGTGGAGATGGAGGCATGTAGTCCCTCCGAGTGACTGGCGCAAATGGCACAATGCATGCTCAGTTGCTTGCGTAGTGACCCCTGAATTGTCAAAATTCGTCAGCGGGATGACTTCTGGATCTCCACCTTATTAGACCCTCGCTACCGTCCCAGAATGGGGGCCTTTTTTACACCCACTGAGAGGGAGGACAAACTGACCTACTACAGAGAGATTCTACGAAGTCAGTTGGCCGATGCCTATCGGCCACATGGTCCATCCACTCGCAGCTCTGACTCGGGGGGCCCTCTGCGCTCACCTTCCACTGCCATGGCTGCTGGCAAGGGGAGGGGTGGCAGGAGCAGTACAAGCTCAATCAGCAGCAGCCTGAGTCTACAGTTGCTGATGAGGAGTAGCTTTCTTCACCCGCATAGTGAAGCAACTCATAAGCTGCAGGTAGACATGGAGCAGGACCTAAACCAGCAGGTGGTGGCATACCTTGACATGGCCATGCCAACAACCATTGAATATCCGCTGGACTTCTGGGCAGCCAAACTTGATTTATGGCCGCAACTAGCAGAGTTTTCCCTGGAAAAGCTGTCCTGCCCGGCCAGTAGTGTGCCATCAGAGCGGGTGTTTAGTGCGGCCGGGGCCATAGTCACCCCAAGGTGAACTCTTCTCTCCACTAAAAATGTGGAGAGACTGACGTTTGTCAAGATGAATCAGGGATGGATCAGCCAGGATTTCCAGCCACCAATGCCAGATGCCTCAGAGTAGATTGACCATGCTGCTACACCAACACTTTCCAATTATGGTTATGAAACCCTCTTGGGTTATCAATTAGGGTTATGAAACCCTCTTTGGTACTGCTATTGCCTGCTCCTAGCTCATCCTGTGTCTTTCAGGAACTACTTGCCTCACAGATGCTTCGGGCCTTGGCCCTTTCATTTTTGGATGTTTAGCAGTAGCTAAATACATGCTTAATGCAAATTTCAACATTGATCTTTAAATGTAAGGTGTTATGAAACCCTCTTGGGTACTGCGAATGCCTGCTCCTGGCTCATCCTGTGTCTTTCAGGAACTACCTGCCTCACAGATGCTTCGTGCCTTGGCCCTTTAATTTTTGGATATTTAGCAGCAGCTAAATACATGCTTAATGCAAATTTCAACATTGATCTTTAAATGTAATGGGTTATGAAACCCTCTTGGGTACTGTGAATGCCTGCTCCTGGCTTATCCTGTGTCTTTCAAGAACTACTTGCCTCACTGATGATTCTGGCCTTGGGCCTCACATTTTTTGAAGTTTAGCAGTAGCTAATACATGCTTAATGCTAATTTCAACAATGATCTTTAAATTCTCCACGCTCTGCCAGGGCCGTCGCCTACCCTGCTGATACGAGCACCTCACTAAACCATCCAATCGGTAGTAGAGACAGGCAGTGTGTACAAAAGCCAGGGACTTAATGAACTTAGTTGGAATTCTTCTTTCATGGCAAATAATTGCAATCCCTATCACGAACGGGGTTGAGCGGGTTACCCGCACTTGTCGGTGAAGGATAGACACACGCTGGTCCGTTCATTAAAAGAGATGAGTGAACTTTTCCAAAATTCAATTAGTCCGATTCGCTGAATCTTCCGAAAAAGTTTGTTTCGATACAAATTTTTTCGCAGCCAATCTATTTTAACCCCTTAAGGACACATGACGTTCTCATACGTCTCCATTTCCGAGTCCTTAAGGACACATGACGTATGAGAACGTCATGTGCTTTACCGGCCCCCCGCAGCCATCTGGAGCAGAGCCGGTGCCCGATGCCTGCTGAAATCGTTCAGCAGGCATCAGGGCATATCGCCCAGGGGGGTCATGATGACCCCCCATGTCGGCGATGGCCGCAGATCGCTGGACAATTCAGTCCAGCGATCTGCGGCGGATTCCGGGTCAATCGGGTCTCCAGTGACCCGGTGACCTGGAATTACTGGCTGATCGGGGCCGTCAGAGACGGCCCCGAACAGCCATAGCCAGCAGGGGTGAGGTGGCACTGGTGCCACCTCTCGATCGCCCTGATTCGTTGGCCAGTTTACCGGCCAACCAATCAGGGCGCCTGCTGCGGGTGTCACTCCCGCAACCCGCTCCGCCCCTCTTCCGGAGGACGTGAGCGGGTGCGGGAAGAAGACCCTGGGTGCTGGGGACCTCGATCCCCGGAGTCAATGTTGGGATCGGGGCCCCAGGAGTGACCGCGGCGGCGAGGGACTGACCTGCGCAGCGGCGTGGAGCAGCAGCAGTAGGAGGTGAGTGACAGCCTCCTGCTGTTGCTTAGCAACAGCTCCCAGCATGCAAAAAGGGCATGCTGGGAGCTGTAGTTATGCAACAGCTGGAGGCAGACCACCACAACTCCCAGCATTCCCTTATGGGCATGCTGGGACTTATAGTTTTGCAACAGCTGGAGGCACATTTTTTCTATGGAAAAGTTTACCTTCAGCTGTTGTATAACTACGATTCCCAGCTTGCACAATCAGCTAAAGTGCATGCTGGGAGTTGTAGTGGTGCATCTGCTGGTTGCATAACTACAACTCCCAGCATGCCCATTGGCTGTCGGCGACTGCTGAGAGTTGTAGTTTTGCAACAGCTGAAGGCACACTGAGTTAAGTAGCAAACCAGTGTCTCCAGCTGTTGTATAACTACAATCCCCAGCATCCCCAGCCAAAGTAGTATGCCTCCAGCTGTTGCATAACTACAAGATCCAGCATGCCCTTCTGCTGTCCGTACATGCTGGGGGTTGTAGCTTTTGCAACAGCTGAAGGCACACTGGTTGCAAAACACTGAGTTTGTTACCAAACTCGGTGTTTCACAACCAGTGTGCCTCCAGCTGTTGCAAAACTACAACTCCCAGCATGCACTGATAGACCGTACATGCTGGGAGTTGTAGTTTTGCAACAGCTGGATGTTTCTCCCCCCCCCCCCCCCCAATGTGAATGTACAGGGTACACTCACATGGGCGGAGGTTTACAGTTAGTATCCGGCTGCAAGTTTGAGCTGCGGCAAATTTTCTGCCGCAGCTCAAACTGCCAGCGAGACACTACTGTGAACCCCCGTGTGACTGTACCCTAAAAACACTACACTACACTAACACAAAATAAAATAAAAAGTAAAAAACACTACATATACACATACTCCTACACAGCCCCCCTCCCCAATGAAAATGAAAAACGTCTGGTACGCCACTGTTTCCAAAACGGAGCCTCCAGCGGTTGCAAAACTACAACTCCCAGCATGCACTGATAGACCGTACATGCTGGGAGTTGTAGTTTTGCAACAGCTGGATGTTTCTTCCCCCCAATGTGAACGTACAGGGTACACTCACATGGGCGGAGGTTTACAGTAAGTATTTGGCTGCAAGTTTGAGCTGCGGCAAATTTTCTGCCGCAGCTCAAACTGCCAGCGAGAAACTATTGTGAACCCCCGCCCGTGCGACTGTACCCTAAAAACACTACACTACACTAACACAAAATAAAAAGTTAAAAACACTACATATACACATACCCCTACATAGCCCCCCTCCCCTCCCCAATAAAAATGAAAAACGTCTGGTACGCCACTGTTTCCAAAATGGAGCCTCCAGCTGTTGCAAAACAACTACTCCCAGTATTGCCAGATAGCCACTGGCTGTCTAGGCATGCTGGGAGTTTTACAACAGCTGGAGGCACCCTGTTTGGGAATCACTGGCGTAGAATATCCCTATGTCCACCCCTATGCAAGTCCCTAATTTAGGCCTCAAATGCGCATGGCGCTCTCACTTTGGAGCCCTGTCGTATTTCAAGGCAACAGTTTAGGGTCACATATGGGGTATCGCCGTACTCGGGAGAAATTGTGTTACAAATTTTGGGGGGTATTTTCTGCTATTACCCTTTATAAAAATGTAAAATTTTGGGGAAAACAAGCATTTTAGGTAAAAAAAACTAATTTTTTTTTACATATACAAAAGTCGTGAAACACCTGTGGGGTATAAAGGTTCACATTACCCCTTGTTACGTTCCCTGAGGGGTCTAGTTTCCAAAATGGTATGCCATGTGTTTTTTTTTTTTGCTGTTGTGGCACCATAGGGGCTTCCTAAATGCGGCATGCCCCGAAAGCAAAATTTGCTTTCAAAAAGCCAAATGTGACTCCTTCTCTTCTGAGACCTGTAGTGCGCCAGCAGAGCACTTTTCAACCCCATATGGGGTGTTTTCTGAATCGGGAGAAATTGGGCTTCAAATTTTGGGGGGTATTTTCTGCTATTACCCTTTTTAAAAATGTAAAAATTTTGGGAAACCAAGCATTTTAGGTAAAATTTTTTTTTTTTTTTTACATATGCAAAAGTCGTGAAACACCTGTAGGGTATTTAGGTTCACATTACCCCTTGTTACGTTCCCTGAGGGGTCTAGTTTCCAAAATGGTATGCCATGTGTTTTTTGCTGTTCTGGCACCATAGGGGCTTCTTAAATGCGGCATGCCCACAGAGCAAAATTTGCTTTCAAAAAGCCAAATGTGACTCCTTCTCTTCTGAGACCTGTAGTGTGCCAGCAGAGCACTTTTCACCCCAATATGGGGGGTTTTCTGAATCTGGAGAAATTGGGCTTCAAATTTTGGGGGGTATGTTCTGCTATTACCCTTTTTAAAAATGTAAAAATGTTTGCAAACCAAGCATTTTAGGTAAAAAAATTATTTTGTTTTTTACATATGCAAAAGTCGTGAAACACCTGTAGGGTATTAAGGTTCACATTACCCCTTGTTACGTTCCCCGAGGGGTCTAGTTTCCAAAATGGTATGCCATGTGTTTTTATTTTTTTTGCTGTTCTGGCACCATAGGGGCTTCCTAAATGCGGCATGCCCCCAGAGCAAAATTTGCTTTCAAAAAGCCAAATGTGACTCCTTCTCTTCTGAGACCTGTAGTGCGCCAGCAGAGCAATTTTCACCCCCATATGGGGTGTTTTCTGTATCGGGAGAAATTGGGCTTCAAATTTTGGGGGGTATTTTCTGCTATTATCCTTTTTAAAAATGTTACATTTTTGGGAAACCAAGCATTTTAGGTAAAAAAAAATTTTTTTTTTTTACATATGCAAAAGTCGGGAATCACCTGTGGGGTATTAAGAATCACTTTACCCCTTGTTACGTTCCCCGAGGGGTCTAGTTTCCAATATGATATGCCATGTGTTAATTTTTTGCTGTCCTGGCACCATAGGGGCTTTCTAAAAGTGACATGCCCCCCAAAAACCATTTGTCGCTCCTTCCCTTCTGAGCCCTCTACTGCGCCCGCCGAACACTTTACATAGATATATGAGGTATGTCCTTACTCGAGAGAAATTGAGTTTCAAATACAAGTAAAAATTTTCTCCTTTTTACCTCTTGCAAAAATTCAAAAATTGGGTCTACAAGAACATGCGAGTGTAAAAAATGAAGATTTTGAATTCTCTCCTTCACTTTGCTGCTATTCCTGTGAAACACCTAAAGGGTTAATACACTTACAGAATGTCAATTTGAATACTTTGGGGGGTGTAGTTTTTATAATGGGGTCTTTTATGGGGTATTTCTAATATGAAGACCCTTCAAATCCACTTCAAAACTGAACTGGTCCCTGAAAAATAGTGAGTTTGAAAATTTTGTGAAATATTTCAAAATTGCTGCTGAATTTTGAAGCCCTCTGGTGTCTTCCAAAAGTAAAAACTCATAAATTTTATGATGCAAACATAAAGTAGACATATTGTATATGTGTAATTAACCAAACCCCAAGGCCGCAGCCTGGGGTGCAAACACCTCAATTCCCCCCCCCCCCCCCCCTAAAACATAACTTTTAATAGTATATATCTAAAAAGTAACAAATCCAGAAAGTGATAATTAAAAATACAATGTCACATGGGAAAATAATAGTTATTGGGGCAACATGGCTCCAGTGTACAGGGCTCTGCAGAAGCCCAAACTTCCCAATTGTGACACTAATTAAAACACAAAATTGCCGCCTCTACATGTTTCGCCGTCACACGGCGTTCTCAAGAGGCAATATGTGGCAACATCACTCCAAAATGGAGGCAGGGGGTATTTATAGACCATCCCCCCATCATCATCAGTCAGCGACATCTCTATCTAGCCTATCACAAATGTTCTAATATTGCTCCAATCATGATCCAATACATATGATTCACTTCCCAAATACTCCCATTTGGGAACCAATGGGAGAGCCTAGAGAGCTCCTTACCTCATCTTCCCTCATCGTTCCGGTATGTCATGTGATGGAACTACGTCAGCGGACTCTTCCGCATTATAACAATGCGCCGCGCACGCGCGATCTGTTTTTCAATATTACCTTGTCCTCTGTCGGCCGCGAATGAGTCGGCGCATGCGCCCGCACTCAAACACTATCTCGCTTACAGGGGGCCTAGTGCGCATGCTCCTGCACTTAGATTTTAGTCTACTATCTATAGTGCAACTGCGCTTATGTGGAGAGGGGGAGCGAGGTAGAACACCCCCTCATAGGAGTATGTATAAGAATAATACTTTGATGATAATATTCAATTATATTATAATGACCATGGTACATCATACCCAACAGCCATAATGGATCATATCTTGCAGAATATAAAAGATACAGCACTAATATATTAAATTCCACAGTAGGTTGGGAATATGTAAATAAATAAAATCATAATACCCAAGGTGCAAAAGTGAATTAAAAAAATAATAATAATACAACAATAATTAGTGAATATAAAGTTAATAAACAATCCAACTGTGTGAAGGTGAGTATAGTAGAGTGATAAAAAAAATATATATGATAAGTGGTGATGAAGTTAATAAGTACATAAATAAATGAATGTGAGGACATAGGTGTAGGATGAGTGTAACCTCAATTTCACACCAATTTTTTATAGTGCAATAAGTGCTTTATTTGTGTCTGGCCACATATCAACAAATCCCAACCCTCGATAGGAATATATAATGCTGTCTGACTGAGATGATAAAAAATAATAAAATATATTACAACTAATAAACTATAAATAACCATTATTTGAATAAATCGCCATTAAGACTGTGAATTGACACAATCTGGATGTAACATAAAGTAAATCCTAGATCAAAAATAAATCAAAAAATCAAAAAATAATGCTACAGAAATGCTGAAAAAGAGAACCCTTCATTAAGGCCACTTGGCGCCTGACTATGTAGCCTCCATATCCATTTAGCCTCCTCACGTAGGAGAAACTTGTCAATATCTCCTTTCCGTGGTCCTAATTTCAGTTGACATAGACCCACAAACCTTAGATCCCTGACTCGACCTCCATGTAAAGCTCTTATGTGTCTGGACACTGGTGTGTCTTTTATCGTCCTAATCGAGCTAAGGTGTTGCGATATACGCTTGCGAAATTCCTGTGTCGTCTTACCCATGTACCACTTGGGACATGGGCACTTGGCTATATATATGATGTTATGCGAACTACAGTTAATAAACTGTCTGATTTCATATTGGTGGCCGTCCACAGGATTAGTCACTTTTTTGGTCTTATTAATCTGTTGGCAGAAACTACAATGCCCACAGGGGAAACAACCCGTTGTGGTATTCCTCAGCCAACACTGCCTTGTGTTCGTTGTGCCCAAATGGCTATGAAATCAGACAGTTTATTAACTGTAGTTCGCATAACATCATATATATAGCCCACTGCCCATGTCCCAAGTGGTACGTGGGTAAGACGACACAGGAATTTTGCAAGCGTATATCGCAACACCTTAGCTCGATTAGGACGATAAAAGACACACCAGTGTCCAGACACATGAGAGCTTTACATGGAGGTCGAGTCAGGGATCTAAGGTTTGTGGGTCTATGTCAACTGAAATTAGGACCACGGAAAGGAGATATTGACAAGTTTCTCCTACATGAGGAGGCTAAATGGATATGGAAGTTACATAGTCAGGCGCCAAGTGGCCTTAATGAAGGGTTCTCTTTTTCAGCATTTCTGTAGCATTATTTTTTGATTTTTTGATTTATTTTTGATCTAGGATTTACTTTATGTTACATCCAGATTGTGTCAATTCACAGTCTTAATGGCGATTTATTCAAATAATGGTTATTTATAGTTTATTAGTTGTAATATATTTTATTATTTTTTATCATCTCAGTCAGACAGCATTATATATTCCTATCGAGGGTTGGGATTTGTTGATATGTGGCCAGACACAAATAAAGCACTTATTGCACTATAAAAAATTGGTGTGAAATTGAGGTTACACTCATCCTACACCTATGTCCTCACATTCATTTATTTATGTACTTATTAACTTCATCACCACTTATCATATATATATATTTTTATCACTCTACTATACTCACCTTCACACAGTTGGATTGTTTATTAACTTTATATTCACTAATTATTGTTGTATTATTATTATTTTTTTAATTCACTTTTGCACCTTGGGTATTATGATTTTATTTATTTACATATTCCCAACCTACTGTGGAATTTAATATATTAGTGCTGTATCTTTTATATTCTGCAAGATATGATCCATTATGGCTGTTGGGTATGATGTACCATGGTCATTATAATATAATTGAATATTATCATCAAAGTATTATTCTTATACATACTCCTATGAGGGGGTGTTCTACCTCGCTCCCCCTCTCCACATAAGCGCAGTTGCACTATAGATAGTAGACTAAAATCTAAGTGCAGGAGCATGCGCACTAGGCCCCCTGTAAGCGAGATAGTGTTTGAGTGCGGGTGCATGTGCCGACTCATTCGCGGCCGACAGAGGACAAGGTAATATTGAAAAACAGATCGCGCGTGCGCGGCGCATTGTTATGATGCGGAAGAGTCCGCTGACGTAGTTCCATTACATGACATACCGGAACGATGAGGGAAGATGAGGTAAGGAGCTCTCTAGGCAGAAGGGAGCGGATGGCCACTGGGTGATGCAGCAGGCTGGACCACTACATCGGAGCCACGGTTCTCCCAAGCTGCTTTATGGTGGCGAAGCATGTGTTGACGCAGGGCCGTGGTGCCGACATTGGGACCCTAGCCACGCTTCACCTTATGCCTTATGAAAAACTTCCACACTGCCGAGTAGCTGATTTTCCCACCCGCAGTCCGCACTAATTGACTGCTACTGGCTCCGTCTCCAGGAACCCCTGTTCCACTACCTCCCGGAAAGGTAGGCTGCCGCGAAGCAGGTGGTCTCCCCTGGGCACGTTTGGCTCCTGAATTTCCACTCCTGCCACCACGCTGACTGACAACCGTGCTACAGCCTTGCTGCCTCAAGGGCAAACTGCAACTCTCTTCTCCTGATGATGATGAAGCCCCTTCTGCACCCGGCTCCCAATTGCGATCGGCTTCATCATCATAAACAGGTGTGTGCACGTTACTGATGTCCTCCTCAGGTTCCCTAACAGTGTCTGCTTCAGGACCCTGAACCCTTGCAACACCGCCTCCCACGTCACTCTCCACATCACTACTTGGCCGCCTAGCGGAGCAAGCGGCGCATGTCTCCTCCCCTTCTTGGCTGGCCAGTAGCTGCTGACTGTCCTCTATTAGATCGTCCTCAGTCAATAGTGGAGCTGAACCCACAGCATAAGATACTTCTTTAGGAGAGGGAACAGCATAGGACAAAGGCAATGGGAGGACAGGGACTGCTCCCGGCCATGCCAACTAAAGGTTGTGTCTGAGGAACCCACCGACTGTTGACGGGGGTGTCAGATGTCACTTGTGATGATGTGGATGAGCATGTTAACCAATCGACGATGGCAGATGGGTTGCTGGTCGAGACATGACCGCTGGCTGATAACGGGAGCTCAGGCCTCTCGCTGCGACTCCTGCTGCCACTCGCCCCAAGTCTGCTGCCAACTCTGCCTGAAGTATTTAGGCCTCTGCCCCTCCTCTGTGCACGTCCTGGCACTTCTCTGCCTGACATACTTAGTGCGTATATGAGGGTATTACAATACGCTACACTACTCTTTAAACAGTATTTGTCTAGAACAGCAGCAGTTGATTACTTATGGCTGTCCTTTCACAGTATGTAGGCCCTTGACAGATTAACAGGTACAAGATGGTACACTACTTGGATGTACATATGTGGTATGCACTGATGAGGGCAGTAATATTCACAACTATGCGCAGAAAAAACGCAGTTTTTTTTTTTTTTTTTTTTTTAAACACCAGCCGTTCAATACTATTGTTTGGACTTTGACAGTATGGAGCACCTTGACAGATTAACAGGTACTAAATGGTACAATACTTGGATATACCTATGCGGTATGCACTGACGAGGACAGTAATATGCGCAACTATACGCAGAAAAAATAAGTATTTTTTAAAAACACCAGAAGGTGATTACTTTTACCAGGAGTCAGGACTTTCCCTGTATCTAGACTTGTTAAAGATACAGAATAGTAGACTGCTTTGATGTAGGCATGTGTTATGCACGTATGAGGGCAGACAAATGCACTACAGTCCACTGAAAAATAACGTATTTGTGAACAGCAGCAGGATCCAACAGTGCAGCACCACAATAAAAAACATATACAGGGATTAAACCCTAAATTGGACTCGGTCACACAATTCTGAGCAGCAGATGGTTTGTGGAGCAAAAAAAAATAATGAATTGCGCTGAAAAATGAGGTGGCAAGATGGTTGATAAAGTTCAGGCAGCTTGTTGATCTGTATGAGGCAGCTGACAGCTATCTGCCCCTCTCTGCTGCAATGCTCAACAATGTGAATAGGAGGTTTAGCTATCAATGATCCTTCTCAGTGTGAACAGCAAAGCACTCTGCACTCCTGTCTTTCCCCAATGCTGATGTGACTAGCAGTTGCAGTGTAACGCTGTGGTATAAGCAAGTCAGACACACGCAGTTCCGTTCCCTCTATCTCTGAGTGCATAGACGAAATGAAGAGAGGCAAGATGGCTGCCGATTATATAGGGCTGTGACATCACAGGGGTCAATGAATACTGATAGGCTGCATCTCACATGTGATTCAGGGTCATCCCGCCTACTTTCATTCCCGCCACTGTTTTCCGACCTCCCATAATGCCCTGCCCCTTGTACTCACGTGTGGATCTGCCATTTTAGGTCTCCAATAGCCTGGAACGCTGTAAAATAAAGTTTAATAAAGCGATTCTTGCGATCGAATCGCAGCGATATTCGCATTCGTTGCGAATCAGATTTTTCATGAAATTCGTAACGAATTCGGGTTCGTCAACTTCGATTCGCTCCTCTCTAGTAATGAAAGCCTCTTGGCTACTGCTGAAGCCTACTCCTGATTGCTCCTGTGTCTTTCAGGAACTACTTGCCTTCATGATGCTTGTGGGCTTGGGCCTTTAATTTTATGATTGGTGAAATAGATCAGTGTTTCCCAACCTTTTTTGGGTCGGGGCACCCCTCGGAAATTTTTTTCTTCCGCGGGGCACCCCTACCGAGGTTGACGAGCAAAAAAAAAAAAAAAAAAACTATGAACAAATTCCTATGCACACTGCATATATCTTATCTTGAATATATCTTATTTTCCTCCACATTAGGTTGGTAGTATAGTTACCCCCACATTAGGTTGGCAGTATAGTTACCCCCACATTAGGTTGTAGTTCCCCAACATTAGGTTGTAGTTCCCCCACATTAGGTTCAGTATAGCCGCCCACAGTAGGTCCAGTATAGTCCCCCCACATTAGGTCCAGTATAGTCCCCCCACAGTAAGTGCAGTATAGTTACCCCCACATTAGGTTGTAGTTCCCCAACATTAGGTTGTAGTTCCCCCACATTAGGTCCAGTATAGTCCCCCCACATTAGGTCCAGTATAGTTCCCTCACATTAGGTCCAGTATAGTCCCCCCACATTAGGTGCAGTATAGTTCCCCCACAGACATACAGCCTTCAGCCATACAGTGTATTACTGATGGCTGTATGCCTGTGTACTGCCCCACTTCGGTGTTCCGAGCACCGCTCCTCCAGTCCGGCTATAGCAGTAGGTCCCGGGACCGGAGGAGCCATGCTCGGAACACCAAAGGAGACGCGCCGCTGGTAACACTTACCAAGTTGACAGCGCGTGTCGTCCTCGCTGCTCTGGTGAAATGAAAATTTCAACATTTATGGTGCAATGTATGGGGTTATTAAACCCTCTTGGGTAAATTTTTTTTCAAATTTTATGATAATTTTCTCAGTAATAAACTTGAATTTTCAAGAAAAATAACCATTACACCATTGAACGCTTGTTGTGTGTGATTCTTTAATTAAAATTGTCAAAAATAATACGGAGCCTCAAAGTTTGATTTAAATTTCAAATAAAAAAATCAGACATTTCAATGGTCTCCTCATGCATCAGCCAACTCCAGGCTGTGTCATTCAGGCAATATATGGTTTACTGATGGCGCTGCTAGGCCTGGGTCTGGGAATTTCACATTTTCTCATAGGTAGCACCCGCTATCCAAAAGTCTTCTTCATAAATTTCTACAATTGTTGTGTTTTTTTGGTGGGATTGTGAAGCCCTGGTGTGTACTCATATATCAGCCAACTCCAGGCTGTGTCATTCAGACAATATATGGTTTATTGATGGCGCTGCTGGGCCTGGGTCTGGGAATTTCAAATTTTCTTATGGGTAGGACCCGCTATCCTAAAGTCTTCTTCAAAAATTTCTACAATTGTTGTGTTTTTTGGGGGGGGGATTGTGAAGCCCTGGTGTGTACTCATGCATCAGCCAACTCCAGGCTGTGTCATTCAGGCAATATATGGTTTACTGGTGCTGCTGCTGGGCCTGGGTCTGGGAATTTCAAATTTTCTCATAGGTAGCACCCGCCATCCAAAATCTTTTTAAAACATTTCTAAAATTGTGGTGTTTTTTTTTTGGGGGGGGGGGGGGATTGTGAAGCCCTGCTGTGTACTCATGCATCAGCCAACTCCAGACTGTGTCATTCAGGCAATATATGGTTTACTGATGGCGCTGCTGGACCTGGGTCTGGGAATTTCAAATTTTCTCATAGGTAGCACCCGCTATCCAAAATCTTTTTCAAAAATTTCTAAAATTGTGGTGTTTTTTGGGGGGGGGGGGGGGATTGCGAAGCCCTGCTGTGTACTCATGCATCAGCCAACTCCAGGCTGTGTCATTCAGGCAATATATGGTTTACTGATGCCACTGCTGGGCCTGGGTCTGGGAATTTCAAATTTTCTCATAGGTAGCCCCCGTTATCCAAAGTCTTCTTCATAAATTTCTTAAATTGTTGTGTTTTTTGGTGGGGATTGTGAAGTCTTGGTGTGTACTCATGCATCAGCCAACTCCAGGCTGTGTCATTCAGGCAATATATGGTTTACTGATGGCGCTGCTGGGCCTGGGTCTGAGAATTTAAAACTTTCTCATAGGTAGCACCCGCTATCCAAAATCTTTTTCAAAAATTTCTAAAATTGTTGTGTTTTTTGGGGGGGGATTGTGAAGCCCTGCTGTGTACTCCTGCATCAGCCAACTCCAGGCTGTGTCATTCAGGCAATATATGGTTTACTGATGTTGCTGTGGGGGCTTGTTGGATTTGGTCCTTCGTACCCACATGATGGGGTCCGGGCCCCTCAAAGTTTGATTTAAATTTCAAATAAAAAAATCAGACATTTCAATGATCTCCTCATGCGTCAACCAACTCCAGGCTGTGTCATTCAGGCAATATATGGGTTACTGATGCCGATGCTGGGCCTGGGAAATTCAAATTTTATCATAGGTAGCACCCGCTATCCAAAATCTTCGGTTTAAATTTCTTAATTCATCTTTTAATCTTAGGGATTGTAAAGGCCTAGTGCCTACTCATGCTGCTGGCAACTCCAGGCTGTGCAATTCATCCACTATATGGTCTCCTCATGCTGCCAACACCTCCACGCTGTGTCATTCAGCCACTATATGGTGTCCTCATGCTTCAGCCTCATCCAAGCTGTGTCATTCAGCCACTATATGGTGTCCTCATGCTGCCAACACCTCCACTCTGTGCCATTCAGCCACTATATGGTCTCCTCATGCTGCCAACACCTCCACGCTGTGTCATTCAGTCACTATATGGTCTCCTGACACTGATGCCACCACCAGGCTCTGTCATTGTGCTGCTGTGCGGCAGTGATTCTAAAAGCGATGCCAGTAATCTGCATGTTATTCTGAATAACAGTATTATTTCACTACCCCAGCACACTCCATATGCGTTTTAGAACACAGCAAAGTGTTCTATTCCCCTATTGAGGCTGTCTGTAGGCTAGAAATAGCCTTTTTTAATATAGATTAGCTGTAAAAAATTTCGGATCAAAACAAACTTTCTCGGAAAATTCGGCGAATCTGCCGAATCTAATTTTTCAAAAGTTCGCTCATCTCTAGAGAGAGCGTTACAGGTTGAGATTGGGGCTTTGGAAGCGGACATAGGGAGGAACCCTTTCCCTCATGATGTAAGTAAATGGTTGAATGCTCAAAGGGATTAATTAATCCTTCAAAAGGAGAAGATTCATAAGAAAATGATGGATAGGGAGGCTGCTTTATTTGAATTGGTGGAAAAAAATGGTAGGTTGGCATACTTGGCTAGGGAAAGTAGACCTGTCGCCGCTATACCCTGTGTTAGGGGGACTACTGGGACACTTGTAACTGACCCTGTTGGTATTAATGAGGTGTTTCGAGAATTCTATAGTGGTCTCTCTACCTCTCAATCAAGGACTGTTCCGGCTGGTTTAGTGTCTTTTTTGCAAGGTTAGCCTCTGACACCTTTAAATGCAACTCAGGCTGCTGCGTTGGATGCCCCCTTTTCTGATGATGAAATCTCGAGGGATATTGCTTCTTTTCCATCGGGGAAGACCCCAGGGCTAGATGGCATGATTGGTGACTGGTAGAGGGCGATGGTTCAGCCTAGTTAACAAATATGTTCCGTTGTACAGGATTCTGTACATTAGTCGCAAGTGCCCCAAGAAATGTGATAAAATCTGGATGCCCTGGCTCCTTAAAGGGGTACTCCACTGAAAAACTTTTTTTTAACCTGTTGGGGATGAAGGGCGTATGCATACACCCGTGGGAATTTTGGTCCCCGCCCCGCGCCGGGTGGGGACCGGGGTGACTACTGGTATCGATCAGCAGGCACTCCGCGCAAATGACCAGGGGGGTCATCAGACCCCCCCCCCATGTCGGCGATCGGCGCAAATTGCAAGTGAATTAATCTATGGTGAGCCGGAATATAAGGGGAATTGCAGTTCTCTAAGACACCTACGATGCCCCTGAAGGGATAGGATTGAGGTGGCAGGGGTGCCACCTCTCCTATCCCTGCTATTGGTTGTCAGAAGCGACGACCAATAGCAGATCGGAGGCGGGGGGTTAACTTTTGTTTTTCCCGTCCTGCCCTCCCACAATAGGCAGGGCAGAATGGGGAATTGAAGGGAACCGGGCGCCGAAGATCCACTTACCCATCCGGAGGCAGTGGGCGACGGTGATCAGTGGACGGCGATGTAGTGCGGCAGAAGAGGACGGCTCCCTGGATCCTACAGAAGCCGGTAAGTTGCCTATCAACATCTGGAGGGCTACAGTCTGAGACCACTATACAGTGGTCTCTTGCAAAACTACAACTCCCAGCATGCCCAGACAGCTGTTTGGGCATGCTGGAATATGTAGTTTTGCAACAGCTGGAGGGCTACAGTTTGAGACCACTATACAGTGGTCTCTAAACTGTATCCCTCCAGATCTTGCAAAACTACAACTCCTAGCATGCCCAAACAGCTGTTTGCTGTCTGGGCATGCTGGGATTTGTAGTTTTGCAACATCTGGAGGGCCACAGTCGGAGATCACTGTGCAGTGGTCTATAAACTGCAGCCCTCTAGATGTTGCAAAACTGCAAATCCCAGCATGCCCAAACAGTAAACATCTGTCTCGGCATGCTGGGAGTTGTAGTTGCGTACCTCCAGCTGTTGCATAACTACATCTCCCAGCATGCCCTCCGGCGATCAGTACATGCTGGGAGTTGTAGTTTTGCAACAGCTGAAGGCACACTGGTTGGAAAATACTGAGTTAGGTAACAGAACATAACTGAAGGTTTTCCAACCAGTGTGCCTCCAGCTGTTGCAAAAGTAACAACTCCCAGCATGCACGGTCTGTCAGTACATGCTGGGAGTTGTAGTTTTGAAACAGCTGGAGGTTTGCCCCCCACCCCCTTGTGAATGTACAGGGTACATTCACACAGGTAGGTTTACAGCAAGTTTCCTTCTTCAAGTTTATCTGCGGCAAATGCAGCAAACACGCCAGTGAGAATGTACCCTAAAAAAACTACACAACACTAACACATAATAAAGGGTAAAACACTACATATACACCCCTTACACTGTCCCCCCAATAAAAAGGAAAAACATATTGTACGGCAGTGTTTCCAAAACGGAGCCTCCAGCTTTTGCAAAATAGCAACTCCCAGCATTTCTGGACAGCCACTGACTGTCCAGGCATGCTGGGAGTTTAGCAACAGCTGGAGGCACCCTGTTTGGGAATCACTGGCATAGAATACCCCTATGTCCACCCCTATGCAATCCCTAAATAAGTCCTCAAATGCGCATGGCGCTCTCTTATTTTGGAGCCCTGTCGTATTTCAAGGAAACAGTTTAGGGCCACATATGGGGCATTTCCATACTCGGGAGAAATTGCACTACAAATTTTGGGGGGCTTTTTCTCCTTTTACCACTTATGAAAAGGAAAAGTTGGGGGCTACACCAGCCTGTTGGTGTAAAAAAAAAAAAAAAATTACACGAACATGCTGGTGTTGCCCCATACTTTTTATTTTCACAAGCAGTACAAAGGCCAATAAAAGGCAAATAAAATGCTCTGCGGGTGCACAACAAGGCTCAGGAGTGAGAGCGCACCATGTACATTTGAGGCCTAAATTGATGATTTGCACATGGGTGGCTGATTTTACAAAGCCCCCATAGTGCCAGAACAATGGAACCCCCCACATGTGACCCCATTTTGGAAACTATACCCCTTATGTAATGTATTAAGGGGTACCGTGAGCATTTAGGCCCCACAGGTGTCTGACAGATTTTTGGAAGTCGTCCATGAAAATGAAAAATTTAATTTTTCATTTGCACAGCCCACTGTTCCAAACATCTGTCAAACGTCAGTGGGGTGTAAATGCTCACTGCACCCCTTATTAAATTCTGTGAGGGGTGTCGTTTCCAAAATGGGGTCACATGCGGGGGGGTCCACTGTGCTGACACCATGGGCGGCTCTGTAAACGCACATGGCCCCTGACTACCATTCCAAACTAATTCTCTTTCCAAAAGCTCAATGGCACTCCTCCTCTTCTGAGCATTGTAGTGTGCAGAGCACCTTACATCCACACATGGGGTATTTCCATACTCAGAATAAATGGGGTTACAAATTTTGGGGGTCATTTTCTCCTATTACCCCTTGTAAAAAGGTAAAATTTTGGGAAAAACAGCATTTTAGTAAAAAAAAAGTTTTTTTTAATTTACACATCCAACTCTAACATAAACTACCTGTGGGTAGTTAAGGCTCACTGGACCCCTTGTTACGTTCCTTAAGGGGTGTCGTTTCCAAAATAGTATGCCATGTGGGTATTTTTTGCTGTTCTGGCACCACAGGGGCTTTCTAAATGCGACATGGCCCCAAAAACCATTTCAGCAAAATTAATTCTCCAAAATAAATCCCTTTGTTGCTCCTTCCCTTCTGAGCCCTCTACTGCGCCCGCCGTACACTTGACATGCACATATGAGTTATTTCCTTACTCGAGAGAAATTGGGTTACAAATTTTGGGGGGCTTTTTCTCCTATTACCACTTGTATAAATCCCATTGTTGCTCCTTCCCTTCTGAGCCCTCTACTGCGCCCGCCGAACACTTGACATACACATATGAGGTATTTTCTTACTCGAGAGAAATTGGGTTACAAATTTTGGGGGGCTTATTCTCCTATTACCACTTGTAAAAATTCAAAAACTGGGTCTACAAGAACATGCGAGTGTAAAAAATGAAGATTTAGAATTTTCTCCTTCATTTTGCTGCTATTCCTGTGAAACACCTAAAGGGTTAACACACATACTGAATGTCATTTTGGATACTTTGAGGGGTGCAGTTTTATAATTGGGTCATTTGTGGGGTATTTCTAATATGAAGGCCCTTCAAATCCACTTCAAAACTGAACTGGTCCCTGAAAAATTCAGATTTTGAAAATTTTGTGAAAAATTTGAAAATTGCTGCTGAACTTTGAAGCCCTCTGGTGTCTTCCAAAAGTAAAAACATGTCAACTTTATGATGCAAATATAAAGTAGACATTTTGTATATGTGAATCAATATATCATTTATTTGGAATGTCTATTTTCCTTACAAGCAGAAAGCTTCAAAGTTAGAAAAATGCAACATTTTCTAATTTTTCATCAAATTTTTGCATTTTTCACTAAGAAATGATGCAAGTATCGACGAAAATTTACCACTACCATAAAGTAGAATATGTCTCGAAAAAACAATCTCGGAATCAAATTTATAAGTAAAAGCATCCCAGAGTTATTAATGCTTAAAGTGACAGCGGTCAGATTTTAAAAAAACATCTGGGACCGCTGCACAGAGGACCCAGTGCACTAAAACCATCTAGGCACTGTGGTAACAACACCTACTGCCCGGGTTGCCACTACAAGGATCGGTAACATAATTCTGAAACTGTTACAAACTGTGTAATCTTATAAAAAAGGATACATTTCACTTTGAACATTTAAATGAGGGAAACAATCACTTAACCCCTTAAGGACGCAGCCCTTTTTCACCTTAAGGACTGAGCCCTTTTTCGCAATTATGACCACCGTCCCTTTACGAATTAATAACGCAAAAACGCTTTTACCGAATATTCTGATTCTGAGACAGTTTTTTCGTGACATATTCTACTTTATTTTGGTGATAAATTTTCGGCGTTAATTGCATCCTTTTTTGGTGAAAAATCCCCAAAATGTCATGAAAACTTTGAAAATTTTGCATTTTTCTAACTTTGAAGCTCTCTAATTGTAAGGAAAATGGATATTCCAAGCACATTTTATTTTTCTTCACAAATACAATATGTCCACTTTATGTTGGCATCATAAAATGGACATACTTTTGCTTTTCGAAAAAATGAGAGGGCTTCAAATTAGAGCAGCAATTTTCAAAAATTTCATGAAAATTGCTAAATCTGAAGGGACAGATGTTACAGAACTACAACTCCCAGCATGCCTGGGCAGTCGAGGCATGCTGAGAGTTTTAGTTTGGCAACATCTGGAGGGCTACTGTTTGGGCACCACTGTAACAGTGGTCTCTAAACTGTGACCCTCCAGATGTTGCAAAACTACAACTCCCAGCATGCCCAGACAGCCTTTGGCTGTCTGGGCATGCTGGGAGTTGCAGTTTGGCCCCCTAGTGGTTGCCACAGTAAAGATCGTTTTACTTTCACTTTTAATTTCCCCCCCCCTCCCACTGTCGATTCCCTACCTGAGTAAAGATCCAGCAGGCTCCAGTGAAGATCCCAGGTCCCCAGGCATCTTCTCCTGCAGGTACGGCCTCCATCTTCTTCCCAGAGCCCCTCGACATCCAGGGGCGGGCAGAACGGGTGGTTGCCACGGCAACCCCCTGTCCTGCGCTGCCATTGGTCAGAACTCCGTTCTGACTAATGCCAGGGGATAGGAGAAGATTGCAGCTTTGCGACCTCACTCCTATCCTTTAGGCTGATCGGGGCTGTTGCTGAAAGCTCCGATCAGCCCTATTTTCCGGGTGATCGGTCACCAGAGACCCGATCAGCCCGGAATTGGAGAAAATCGTATGTCTGAATTGACATGCGATTTTCTCCGATCGCCGACATGGGGGGGGGGGTCTCAGGACCCCCCTGGGCGATGTGCCAGGGTGCCTGCTGAATGATTTCAGCAGGCATCCGTCTCCGGTCCCCAACCGGCTAGCGGTGGGGACCGGATTTCCCACGGGTGTATGGATACGCCCTCGGTCCTTAAGGACTCGGTATGCAGGGCGTATCCATACGCCCTGTGTCCTGAAGAGGTTAAGCACTTCAGTTGTATCTTGCTTATCTTGTGCAGTTGGTGTCTGCTTGTTACACTAACGGGCATATACCGGTTACACATCAGAAGCCAATTTTATGCCAGTGACATTGTTATAATATATGCTATTTAAATCTATGCATAATTATTATTGATTGGTTGCTTTTATTGTATATGTTCTTCTCACATGGGCCCTGTGAGAAGTAACTAATCTTAATTTACACATATGTTATTTTAATAAATTGCTGACTATTATTATTGAAGCACGATCCAGAGATTTATTTATTTATATATTTACACTCACCTAGAAGGTCCGGGCTACTTTTTACTTTTGGTTTCCCTTTTTGAGCAATTAAGGTATACAGTGGTCCCTCAACATACGATGGTAATTCGTTCCAAACGACCCATCGTTTGTCGAATCCATTGTATGTTGAGGGATCTGTGCAATGTAAAGTATAGGAAGCTGTACTTACCTGTCCCCGCCGCTCCGGACCAGGTCCTCACCGCTCCCGATGCTGTCCCAGGGGCTCCCGATGCTGTCCAGCTGCTCCGGTGTCTTCTTCGCGATCCTCCGGTGTCTTGCGCATCTTCTGCAGGGTCCGGGCCTCGCTTTCTGCTGACGTTATTACGCTGCTGCGCCGGCGCGGCGTGCGTAGTGACGTAATAACGACGCCGGAAAGCAAGGCCCGGACCCTGGAGAAGATGCACAAGACACCGGAGGATCGCGAAGTGGACCCGGAGCAGCTGGAATAGGTAAGCGAACCTGCCAGGGATGCTTAAACTGCTATCCGACAGCAGCTTAAGCATTTTGCGCTGTCGGATAGCAGTTAATGCGATGGCCCCGACATATAAAAGCATTGTATGTCGATGCTGACATCGACATGCGATGGCCTCTGAGAGGCCATCGTATGTCGATTTTATCATATGTCGGGGCCATCGTAGGTCGGGGGGTTACTGTAGTTGCATGCCGTAGTTTGACCTTGGTGTGTATTAGTAATTGTGAGCTGCACATACATTTATTTTTTCTTTTCTTTCTAATTTACAAATCTGTTTAACTTTCTGGCAACAGTTGATTTAAAAAAAAATGTGTTCCAGTAGAGTACCCCGGTTATCCCTCCGAAACGAGTTGGTTCCCCTGGGTAGGTTGGTTGTCTCTATCTCTGGCAAGGAAGTTGGGGATACTCCGGGAATGTGTGGGAATGTGTGTGAGTGTGTGTGTTGTCTGCGTTTCTGTTAAGTGTTTTGGTGTATGCATACTGGCTTTCTATTCTAGAAGATACTCAGTCTATAAAATTGGAGATTTCTGAATATTTGAGGTTGAATAATAATACCGCATCCACCCAAATTATATGGGATGCTATGAAGGCTTTCCTTCGGGGAATTCTGCTAAAATCTATTGTTAGACATAAGCGTGCAATTTTTTCAAAAACTGATGCTTTATATGATTCTGTGTGCTTTGCAGAGGCTAGATTTTTGGCAGACCCCCCTAGGCAAGCGGGGGAACTAATGTCTAAAGCTCAAACGGAATTGAGAACCCATTTGCTGGAAGCAGCGAATAATAGGAGAATGATGAACTCACAAATAAATTACGCAGAAGGAGAGGCGGCCGGGCATATACTAGCCAATGTGCTCAAGGCACAAGAACCCCCGCCGCATATATCTCTTATAGTAGACAAAGGCGGTAATGAGTTGAGGGAAAATTCAGAAATCTTGAATGTGTTTGTGGAATTTTATTCACAATTATACCAGTCGAGAGGTGAACATCCCTCAAGGGACATGTGGGAATTCCTTAAACAAACTAAACTAAACTTCCACAACTTTCAGGGGAAGATTTAGAATTTCTGGAGGCGGAGTTTACGCTAGGAGAATTAGAGCAGGCAGTTAATATATCTGCTAATAATAAGGCACCCGGTATTGACGGTTTTCCTGTTGAATCATATAAGAATTATGGGGATGTCTTGTTGCCAAAACTTTTAGATCTGTTTAATCAATCCATGGATGTAGAGTTACTTCCTGCATCTTTGCGAGAGGCAATTATTCTAATTATATAGAAAAAAGGTCAAGACTCGTCAGATCCCGCATCTTATAGACCGATCTCTTTGCTGGCGAGTGATGTAAAGATTATAGCTAAAGTTTTGGCATTAGGACTAAATAAGATCATTGCAAAACTGATCCACTCTGATCAAACAGGCTTCATCCCAACTAGATCTACATATATAAATATCAGACGTCTTTTTTTAAGCTTACAGATCCCTCCAGACTCCCCCGAAGACAGGGCCATATTCGCTTTAGATGCGCAAAAAGCTTTCGATTCTGTGGAATGGCCCTGTCTCTGGGTGACTCTGGAGGTTATGGGATTTGGCCCAAAGTTCATAGCTTAGATAAGGTTGCTTTATAAGGACCCAATAGCACGTATTAGAGTAAATGGACAAACTTCTCTGAGTTTTCCATTGCACCGCGGAACTAAACAGGGTTGTCCTCTTTCCCCGCTATTGTTCGCGATTGTAATGGAGCTTCGTGCTGTGTCCGAGATAAAAGGGTTTCAGTATGGAAACTATATAAATAAAATCTCTTTATATGCAGATGATACTCTATTATATTTGAATGATATGGGTCCATCTCTTATAAATGCAATAGATGTACTCACTCATTTTAGTAAATTCTCTGGAATCACTATAAACTGGGACAAATCCTATCTAATGCCTTTGGATAGACGAGTATCTTGTAAAGGTAGACGAGAAAGTAAGCCTAGAATGTGCGACCCAAATCAAATATCTGGGAATAGAAATATCACCTTTTATATATGATTATGAAACGCTAAATTTAATACCTCTGCTTAATTGTATTAAGACGAAAAGTCCCGCACTAAATCTTTCCCCAGTGGGTAGGGTGAATCTTATTAAGATGACAGTGATGCCACAATTGGGTTTTTTTTATACATAATTCTCCTATTTGGATAAATTTCAGTCTTTTTCAGCGAATTAACACTCAATTTAGTGAGCTGATTTGGAACGGGCGTAAGCCCAAGTTAAAATTAGAGTATCTTTATCGTCCAAAACAGGAGGGTGGTTTGGCATTGTCGAACCCCTGGTTATATTTCCTTGCACCACAATGCCAACATCTTAGGTGATGGGATAATATGGATCTTTTAAATCCTAGCATGGCTATGATAATAAGCAGCTTATCAGGTAACAACTTGATAATGGCTATAGAAGCAGATGAATTTAAGAAAAGTAAAAACTCCACTCTCCCAACGTTTAATTTATTACACAGAATTTGGAACAAAGTTAGAGATATTAGGGGTTTTATCTCCAAAAGATATCAACTCCTGGCCGTTAGAGGCTGGACGACACAGTCGATACCAGCTTTTTTTAAATGGCAGGGGGTTGCGGATATTAGTAAAGAACAGTGGAAATCAGTACTCAATAATATTCCCAGTCAGGCTTTAGGAGAGGGGGAGAGGTTAACTCAATTATATATCCTGTACAGAGCATATGGAACCTCGGCCCTTCTTTTTAAAATAGGGTATCGCAAAGACTCAAAATGTCCTCGGTGTTTCCAAGACTTTGTGGACATTGTACATATATTTTGGAGTTGTTTAGATATTCGGCGTTACTGGGCAGTAATTATAGAATATATCGGTACTGTGTGGGATATTGATTTACCTCTGGATCTTAAAACCTGTATATTAGGGTATTTAGATAACCTAAACATATCAGCTCATATAAAGGTAGCTGTTGGGAGACTCCTGTATAATGCTAGGAAATTAATAGCACAATTATGGAAAGATTCGTCCCCTCCCAGTAAAAAACAATTTCTTAAAAAAAATGGAGAAGGTGGTCGCATGGGAAAAAGCAATTTATACAAAGAGAGGGCTAGCAGACAAATTCAGTGCGATTTGGAATAGGTGGATTACAAGACAGTAATGTTAGTTTCTGCATCAGAGGGTCTCCCCCCTCCCTTTTCCCCTCCCCCCCCCCCTTCCCCTTTCCTTGTTTTTTTTCTTCTTTTTCAGGCCATTAGATAATGTAAGTAGTACTTGAATACCCTTAATAATTTTTGTAACATGCGGTTATTATAGAATATATTATGTTATTGTATCTTTATTGTATATGTTTATCATTCTGCAGTTTATTGTTTTGCAGAAAAGATTTGTAATGAATAATAAAAAATAAATAAATAAATAAAAAAAAGTGTTGTGGTGTCAGCCGGGGGTGTCACGATTCGGCTGGCAGGAGGTGGATCCTCTGTGCCAGAGAGGGATTGGCGTGGACCGTGCTAGTGGACCGGTTCTAAGTTACTACTGGTATTCACCAGAGCCCGCCGCAAAGCGGGATGGTCTTGCAGCGGCGGTAGTAACCAGGTCGTATCCACTAGCAACGGTTCAACCTCTCTGACTGCTGAAGATAGGCGCGGTACAAGGGAGTAGACAAGAGCAAGGTCGGACGTAGCAGAAGGTCGGGGCAGGCAGCAAGGATCGTAGTCAGGGGCAACGGCAGGAGGTCTGGAACACAGGCTAGGAACACACAAGGAAACGCTTTCACTGGCACAATGGCAACAAGATCCGGCGAGGGAGTGCAGGGGAAGTGAGGTATACATAGGGAGTGCACAGGTGAACACACTAATTAGAACAACTGCGCCAATCAGTGGCGCAGTGGCCCTTTAAATCGCAGAGACCCGGCGCGCGCGCGCCCTAGGGAGCGGGGCCGCGCGCGCCGGGACAGGACCGACGGAGAGCGAGTCAGGTACGGGAGCCGGGGTGCGCATCGCGAGCGGGCACCACCCGCATCGCGAATCGCATCCCGGCTGGAGGCGGTATCGCAGCGCACCCGGTCAGTGGATCTGACCGGGGCGCTGCAGTAGCGAGGATGTTGCCAGCGCTCCGGGGAGGAGCGGGGACCCGGAGCGCTCGGCGTAACAGTACCCCCCCCTTGGGTCTCCCCCTCTTCTTGGAGCCTGAGAACCTGAGGACCAGACTTTTGTCTAGGATGTTGTCCTCAGGTTCCCAGGATCTCGCTTCAGGACCACAGCCCTCCCAATCAACCAAAAAAAATGTTTTCCCTCTGACCGTCTTGGAGGCCAGTATCTCCTTCACGGAGAAGATGTCAGAAGAACCGGAAACAGGAGTGGGAGAAACAAGTTTGGGAGAGAAACGGTTGATGATGAGTGGTTTAAGAAGAGAGACATGAAAGGCATTAGGAATACGAAGAGAAGGAGGAAGAAGAAGTTTGTAAGAGACAGGATTAATTTGGCACAAGATTTTGAAAGGACCAAGATAGCGTGGTCCCAGTTTGTAGCTGGGGACACGGAAGCGGACATATTTAGCGGAGAGCCATACCTTGTCTCCGGGAGAAAAAATGGGGGGAGCTCTTCTTTTCTTATCGGCAAACTTTTTCATGCGAGATGAAGCCTGTAAAAGAGAATTTTGGGTCTCTTTCCATATGGTGGAAAGATCACGAGTCACTTCATCCACAGCGGGCAAACCAGAGGGCAAGGGAGTAGGGAGGGGGGGAAGAGGGTGACAGCCGTACACCATGAAAAATGGGGATTTAGAAGAAGATTCAGAGACTCTGAAGTTGTACGAGAATTCGGCCCATGGTAGAAGATCTGCCCAGTCATCCTGGTGGGAGTAAACAAAATGCCGTAAATAGTCACCCAGGACCTGGTTAATTCTTTCTACTTGCCCATTGGATTGAGGATGATAAGCAGAAGAGAAGTTTAATTTAATCTTGAGTTGTTTACAGAGAGCCCTCCAGAATTTTGACACGAATTGGACGCCTCTATCCGAGACGATCTGCGTGGGCAAACCGTGAAGACGAAAAATGTGTACAAAAAATTGTTTTGCCAACTGAGGCGCTGAAGGAAGACCAGGAAGAGGAATAAAATGTGCCATCTTGGAAAATCGATCAACGACCACCCAAACAACAGTGTTGCCACGGGATGGGGGTAAGTCTGTAATAAAGTCCATACCAATCAGAGACCAAGGCTGTTCGGGGACAGGCAGAGGATGAAGGAGACCAGCAGGCTTCTGGCGAGGAGTCTTATCCCGGGCACAGACAGTACAGGCCCGCACAAAATCAACAACATCCGTCTCCAGAGTCGGCCACCAATAGAAACGAGAGATGAGTTGCAAGGACTTTTTGATGCCCGCATGGCCAGCGAGGTGGGAGGAGTGACCCCATTTGAGAATCCCGAGACGTTGGCGTGGAGAAACGAAGGTCTTCCCTGGAGGAGTTTGCCTGATGGAGGCTGGAGAAGTGGAGATCAGACAGTCAGGAGGAATGATGTGTTGCGGAGAGAGCTCTACTTCCGAGGCATCCGAGGAACGAGAGAGAGCATCGGCCCTAATGTTCTTGTCGGCAGGGCGAAAATGAATTTCAAAGTTAAAACGGGCAAAGAACAGAGACCACCTGGCCTGGCGAGAATTCAGCCGTTGGGCAGACTGGAGATAGGAGAGATTCTTGTGATCGGTGTAAATGATAACTGGAAATTTTGATCCCTCCAGCAGATGCCTCCATTCCTCAAGTGCCAATTTAATGGCCAGTAGTTCTCGATCCCCGATGGAGTAGTTCCTCTCCGCCGGAGAGAAGGTCCTAGAAAAAAACCCACAAGTAACAGCATGCCCGGAAGAATTTTTTTGTAGAAGGACCGCTCCAGCTCCCACTGAGGAGGCATCAACCTCCAATAGGAAGGGTTTAGATGGGTCAGGTCTGGAGAGCACGGGAGCAGAAGAAAAGGCAGACTTGAGCCGTTTAAATGCGTCTTCCGCTTGAGGAGACCAGGACTTAGGATTGGCATTCTTCTTGGTTAAAGCCACGATAGGAGCCACAATAGTGGAAAAATGTGGAATAAATTGTCTGTAATAATTGGCGAACCCCAAAAAACGTTGGATAGCACGGAGTCCGGAGGGGCGTGGCCAATCTAAGACGGCAGAGAGTTTATCTGGGTCCATTTGTAGTCCCTGGCCAGAGACCAAGTATCCTAGGAAAGGAAGAGATTGACATTCAAACAGACATTTCTCCATTTTGGCATAAAGTTGATTGTCTCGAAGTCTCTGAAGAACCATGCGGACATGCTGGCGGTGTTCTTCTAAGTTGGCAGAAAAAATCAGAATATCGTCCAGATACACAACAACACAGGAATATAAGAGATCACGAAAAATTTCATTAACAAAGTCTTGGAAGACGGCAGGGGCGTTGCACAGGCCAAAGGGCATGACCAGATACTCAAAGTGTCCATCTCTAGTGTTAAATGCAGTTTTCCATTCGTCCCCCTCCCTGATGCGGATGAGATTATAAGCACCTCTTAAGTCCAGTTTGGTAAAGATGTGGGCACCTTGAAGGCGATCAAAGAGTTCTGAGATAAGAGGTAGGGGGTAGCGGTTCTTTACCGTGATTTTATTAAGTCCGCGGTAATCAATGCAAGGACGTAGGGAGCCATCTTTTTTGGACACAAAGAAAAATCCAGCTCCGGCAGGAGAGGAGGATTTGCGGATAAACCCCTTTTTTAAATTTTCCTGGATGTATTCAGACATAGCAAGAGTCTCTGGGGCGGACAGAGGATAAATTCTGCCCCGGGGTGGAGTAGTGCCCGGGAGGAGGTCAATAGGACAGTCAAAAGGCCTGTGAGGAGGTAAAGTCTCAGCTTGTTTTTTGCAAAATACGTCAGCATAGTCCATATAAGCCTTAGGGAGACCGGTTACAGGGGGAACCACAGGGTCACGGCAGGGAGTACTGGGAACCGGTTTAAGACAGTCCTTGAAACAAGAAGTACCCCAGCTCTTGATCTCTCCTGTGGACCAATCAAGGGTTGGGGAATGGCGTTGAAGCCAAGGTAGTCCAAGGAGAATTTCGGAAGTGCAATTGGAGAGGACCAAAAACTCAATTTTTTCGTGATGAGGTCCGATGCACATTAGGAGGGGCTCCGTGCGGTAACATACGGTACAGTCCAATCTTTCATTGTTAACACAATTGATGTAGAGGGGTCTGGCGAGACTGGTCACCGGGATGTTGAACCTGTTGATGAGGGAGGCCAAAATAAAATTTCCTGCAGATCCGGAATCCAAGAAGGCCATAGTAGAGAAGGAGAAGGTAGAGGCAGATATCCGCACAGGCACAGTAAGGCGTGGAGAAGCAGAGTTGACATCAAGAACTGTCTCACCTTTGTGCGGAGTCAGCGTACGTCTTTCCAGGCGGGGAGGACGGATAGGACAATCCTTCAGGAAGTGTTCGGTACCGGCACAGTACAGGCAAAGATTCTCCATGCGGCGTCGTGTCCTCTCTTGAGGTGTCAAGCGAGACCGGTCAACTTGCATAGCCTCCACGGCGGGAGGCACAGGAACGGATTGCAGAGGACCAGAGGAGAGAGGAGCCGGGGAGAAAAAACGCCTCGTGCGAACAAAGTCCATATCCTGGCGGAGCTCCTGACGCCTTTCGGAAAAACGCATGTCAATGCGAGTGGCTAGATGAATGAGTTCATGCAGGTTAGCAGGAATTTCTCGTGCGGCCAGAACATCTTTAATGTTGCTGGATAGGCCTTTTTTAAAGGTCGCGCAGAGGGCCTCATTATTCCAGGATAATTCGGAAGCAAGAGTACGGAATTGTATGGCGTACTCGCCAACGGAAGAATTACCCTGGACCAGGTTCAGCAGGGCAGTCTCAGCAGAAGAGGTTCGGGCAGGTTCCTCAAAGACACTTCGAATTTCCGAGAAGAAGGAGTGTACAGAGGCAGTGACGGGGTCATTGCGGTCCCAGAGCGGTGTGGCCCATGACAGAGCTTTCCCAGACAGAAGGCTGACTACGAAAGCCACCTTAGACCTTTCAGTAGGAAACTGGTCCGACATCATCTCCAAGTGCAGGGAACATTGTGAAAGAAAGCCACGGCAAAACTTAGAGTCCCCATCAAATTTATCCGGCAAGGATAGTCGTAGGCCGGAAGCGGCTACTCGCTGCGGAGGAGGTGCAGGAGCTGGCGGAGGAGATGATTGCTGAAGCTGTGGTAGTAGCTGCTGTAGCATCACGGTCAGTTGAGACAGCTGGTGGCCTTGTTGCGCTATCTGTTGCGACTGCTGGGCGACCACCGTGGTGAGGTCGGCGACAACTGGCAGTGGAACTTCAGCGGGATCCATGGCCGGATCTACTGTCACGATTCGGCTGGCAGGAGGTGGATCCTCTGTGTCAGAGAGAGATTGGCGTGGACCGTGCTAGTGGACCGGTTCTAAGTTACTACTGGTATTCACCAGAGCCCGCCGCAAAGCGGGATGGTCTTGCAGCGGCGGTAGTAACCAGGTCGTATCCACTAGCAACGGCTCAACCTCTCTGACTGCTGAAGATAGGCGCGGTACAAGGGAGTAGACAAGAGCAAGGTCGGACGTAGCAGAAGGTCGGGGCAGGCAGCAAGGATCGTAGTCAGGGGCAACGGCAGGAGGTCTGGAACACAGGCTAGGAACACACAAGGAAACGCTTTCACTGGCACAATGGCAACAAGATCCGGCGAGGGAGTGCAGGGGAAGTGAGGTATACATAGGGAGTGCACAGGTGAACACACTAATTAGAACAACTGCGCCAATCAGTGGCGCAATGGCCCTTTAAATCGCAGAGACCCGGCACGCGCGCGCCCTAGGGAGCGGGGCCGCGCGCGCCGGGACAGGACCGACGGAGAGCGAGTCAGGTACGGGAGCCGGGGTGCGCATCGCGAGCGGGCGCCACCCGCATCGCGAATCGCATCCCGGCTGGAGGCGGTATCGCAGCGCACCCGGTCAGTGGATCTGACCGGGGCGCTGCAGTAGCGAGGATGTTGCGAGCGCTCCGGGGAGGAGCGGGGACCCGGAGCGCTCGGCGTAACAGGGGGTAGATATCCTTGACTGCTTATTTCAGGGGTGTTGACATGCTGCTCATTTGCTCTTATTTTTATAAATTTTTTTAGGGTGGTGGGGATGGGTCTATCTCTGGCTGTATGTTGTTTTATTTTTGTATTGTGTTGCTAAATCATTAAAGTTATAAATACTTTAAAAATAAAAAATAAAGAAGCAAGCTGATTGGTTGCTATGGGCAACTGGGCAACTTTTCCCCTGCACAGATTTTGATAAATCTCCCCCACCATGTTTAGGGTGCTTTGTGTTGGTATTGCTATCAGGCAAGTCTGCCGCAGCACAGCTTTGCTCTTTTCAGTACTTGTTCTGGTCTTCTTTTTTCCATTAGCCTTGACAAAGGCTTGCTGGGCTTTGTGGTAAACGATTAGGCTTGTGTAGGAATGCATAAGAGGTGCACAGAGTACATCCTAAAGCTCTACTGTGTTGAACGAGAGGAAGGCAAAAAAAAAACAAAAAACATGAGGCTGTCAGGGAAAGTCAATGGTTCCCTTTGAATATATTGTTGAGATCAAATTGGAAAAATAATTGATCAGACCCGATGAGAAGAATAATAACACAGCGCCAGAGCTATATACACTATATTCTGACGTTTACTACAGAAAACATGATTCTTATACACATACAAGAAAAGATGGCACACTGCCAGATTATACATAGTTCCAAAAGATCTTATCTCTAAGCAGGAAGAACAGGAAGTGTGTGTGGCAAACTAGACAACCTTGAGACTTTTTGCAAACTCAGAAGCTATGGCCTTGAATACAGGTTTCCTGCTTATAGTTGCTATTAAAGGAAAACTGTCAGCCTGTTCACCCACACTAAACCCAATAGACTGGGTTATAGTGTGCATAAACAGGATTCAAACGAGGGGTCACTTACTTATTTTGGTCAACTGGCCGCCGAGATATCTTGTTCTGAAGTTCCGGGATTTCTAATAAGAATAAGCGTACTGAAGGTGTCTTCCCCCATCGGCTGTCCCCCTCTCGCTCCCGTAGTAAGGCTCCTAAGCCCGCCCCTCCACTATGCATATGCAGAGAGGCGGCCAGCCGGTGGTGGAGATGCCTACAGTGCGCTTATTCTTATTAGAAATCCCAGAACTTCAGAACAAGATATCTCGTCGGCCAGTTGACCAAAATAAGAAAGTGGACCTTCATTTGAATCCTTTTTACCCACAATATAACCCAGTCTATTGGGTTTAGTGTGGGTGAACAGGCTGACAGTTTTTCTTTAAAGTTCATATTTAGTTTATAATGAAACAATATAGACAAGATGATTTATAAAATATGAAGATAGTAATATAAAGACGTATTGTCGAGGATGCCTTGCAGTGAGTGACTACCGCTGTGCTATTTTGCTGAGTGTCCACATAAGCAAATTTACACTTTCGTGCTAATTATGCCCCAAAAATTAATCACTATGTTTAATTTGTTTCAAAGCATAATTGCATGATGTCAGCCAGTTTGTGTATAATCTAAGTAGAAAAACACAACTTATGGTATGGATAATAGGTACCACAACCTTGCAACGATATAGAACTCTTGGTGATAAGAATTGAATTTCAAGCACCACTTAGTATAAACACCATTCGAGTTAGGTTAAAACATAGCTTTTACTGATATTAGTAAAAAATAATAATAAGGGGTACAAACATGGATTGAGGGCATACGGAAAAAAGGGGTACAGGTGAAACCCTATTCTTAAAGTCCCTAAAGTGTGGAAATAGAAAAAGAACAATATATAGGGGGGTAGTACAATACAATCTTAAAATTGTGGTAGGTCTCTTTTACCTACGCGTTTCGCCCTCCTTAATGAAGGGGGGACTCATCAGGGATAAGAGAACCACAAAAAACAAATGATATAAATGGGTGTACCTAATAAGACATACACAATAAAGTAATCAATAGTTAGATAAAGGGTGACAAAAGTAAGCAGGCGTCTCAGAGAGGAAATCTGTGTCAGTCTTAGTCAGAGATCTGTCTTAGAGATATGGTGAAATTTACATAATAGATAATGCAGATATAATGAAGATATACATCCAATAAGTAATACAGATGCATTAATGATACACATCCACTACAGAAATTGATGGCTTCAGAGGGTATTACACAGATAGTAGCCTGTATTGTGAATATATAAGGTAACAGCCGCACTGTTGATAAAAAGAGAGAGAGAGAAAATTCCACTTAAATGTTCATAGGCTGAAATTAATGATATTACTCATAAAACGTTTAGAGGGCTTACCCAAAATTGGATATTGCGCAACAGATTGCCAGATATACTGTTCAAATAACTACATACATGACCACAGATTCCTACAAATAACAATAATGAATGGAAAATAGAAAGAATTACAGATAAACCCCCATTAGGTGTAAAGGAAACACTGTGTTTAACAAGAATTTATGTGTGGCTCACCTGGATAGTAGGCCAGAATGCAGTTAAATATGTGGCACATCCAGTGGAGACAGATGTATGTTAGTATAGGGCTCTAGATCAAAACAAGATCACGGCATAACTACAGTATATAGTGAGCTTTTATATTCAAGAGAATAAGCCAGTTAGATACAAACAAGCAACAATTCAAAAGAAAATCCTACCTGAGATATTTATGGTAGGAAAAACTACACCTGATGATGGTGGTAGAATTGTGCCCTTTGGCGGTGTGGTATCCCGCACTATAAAGTAAAATCCAGCATGGATTTAGTAATAAGACATGAGTACTAGCAATTAAAAGATATACCAAGGAAAAAATATTTGCAAACCTGATAATATTGCCGTGTAAAGGATCTGGATGTGCCACGAGGACGCCGCATACTGCCTTGGTAGGTGCTCAGGTTTAAATACCCTGCCCGGATATTGATAGGCAGTGTTATTTCCGGTCTTATGGAACGCATACTGCGTTCCACATACACGAAAAAGGCGCAGGTGGCCAGACCGGAAGTAGGCGCAAGTTGCCGGACCGGAAGTTGACGAATATCGTCACTTCCGGGGCCGTGGAACGCAATATGCGTTCCACAACCGGAAAATATACTTCCGATACGCAGTATTTGGAACGCAAAGCGTTCCACATTGACAGATAGAATATTCCAAATATAGAAGTAAATCAAATCATTTTAAAAGCATTCTATATGAATGTAAAAAGTAGTTGGCTTAGATGGAGGCATACTAGGCATACTATGTGTATGCGAAAATGATTAGTTTAAGGCTAAATTGTCGAGCGTACAGACACAGTCAGGGGGAAAAGGAATATAGAAAGAAACATATTAATAGACAATATGTAAAATAGAATAAACCAAACAAGAGCCTGCATTACTGTCAAATGAACCAGATATGTTAGGGTGAGAAAGTTTTTTCAGATACATGTCACAATAGACCTGGAGTATGTCAGATAGGGCTGTTCAAATGAATGAGGTAAATGATAGACAATCAGAGTCCAGAAGGTGTAACCGTATGGAGGCGATAGATCCATCTGGCCTCCGTTTGTAAGAGTAATTTGTCCACGTCACCTCCTCTAGTATCTACTTAAAAGTTTCTATCATCTGAAATTGAATTTGGAGGGGGGCACTGGCATGAAACCTGTGCATATAATTCGCCAACGTTTTATCGTGTTTATTTTTAATATCCCCCACATGTTCAAGGATGCGCCTCCTGAATTCCCTATGTGTCTTACCCACATAGCCTTTAGGGCAGTTACAGGTGGCTAAATATACCACATTATTGGTCTTGCAGTTAGCGTAATGGAAGTTTTTGAAGGTCTTATTATCCGTATATCGATTGAAGGTTTTTGTTACCTTCACAAAATTGCAAGCCTTGCAAGACCCACATTTATAGGTACCTACAGTTTTTACATCCAACCAACATCCCATTTTTTGTGGTGTGGTCAGATGACTATGGTACTAGAATGTCCCCGATGTTTTTGGATCTCCTGTAGGTAATAGAGGCATGATCTTCTACCAGTGAGCCCATAAGTGTGTCAGATTTTAATATTGGCCAATATTTTTTGATGACCTGGCTAATTTCACCTGCTGCTGCATCAAAGGTTGCAATAATACGAGAATGATTTTCTACCGATGTAGCGTGTTCTCTTGGTTGTAGCAACTGCGTCCTCATCTGTTGTTTAGCATTCACATAGGCTTCTTTCAATACCTTATCCGGGTAGCCCCGTTGTTTGAATCTATCTCTCATTTGGTCAGCCTCAGTTCTAAAAGATACCTCATTTGAGCAGTTCCTCCGTGCTCTGAGGTATTGGCCTTTCGGAATCCCTTTCTTTAGTGGGATGGGATGATGACTATCCCATCTCAAAATGTTATTTCCAGCAGTGGGTTTCCGGAAAATTTTTGTATCCAGGGATCCCTGAATATTTCGTTCCAGTTGGACATCTAAAAATGACAGAGAGTTCTGATTAATCTCAAATGTGAACTTTAAGCCAAGATTATTGATGTTTAGATTGGCCACAAACTTCTTAAAGGAATTAACCGTACCTGACCAAATAATCGCAATGTCATCAATATATCGGCCCCAGTATATGACATGTTCAAGGTAGTGGGAATGGACTTGCTCGTTAAAGACCACTGTCTCCTCCCACCAGCCCAGGAGGAGATTGGCATAGGAGGGAGCCACAGGGCTCCCCATTGCCGTCCCCCTGAGCTGGTGATAGATCTTGGAGTTGAAGGTAAAGATGTTATGTTTAAGAACAAATTCGAGCAGCGTAATGACAAATTCATTATGAGGGACAAGATAAGTACTCCTACTTTTTAGGTAGAAATGAACTGCTTCAATCCCCGCAGAATGTAAAATCGAACTATAGAGAGACTCTACATCTATTGAGCAAAGCCAATAGTGTTCTTCAATAGTTATCCCTTCCAATTTAAGAAGTAAATCTGTAGTGTCTCGTAAATAGGACGGTAGGCTTGTGACAAAAGGACGTAAGATTTGATCTAAGTAAATACTGATATTTTGAGTCAAGTTATTAATTCCGGACACTATAGGTCTGCACTTTAAAGGATGTAAGCCCTTATGGACTTTGGGAAGTCCATAAAATGTGGCAAGACGGGGCTGCTTAGGTAACAGGAAAGATAGCTCCTTTTCATCAATCAGATTGTTCTTGGCTTCCAGCAGAATAGATTGTAAATTTTTCAGAAAAATAGGTGTTGGGTTAGTTTCTAGGTTGATGTAGGTGGAGTTGTCTCCAAGGATATTAATGTGCATCAGCAGCCAAGGAAAGATGGAAAAATCTCCAAAAGGTATTAAATTACAGATTAGACATTCTTATAATATGTCAATAAAAGTTAGATTTTATTTCCATCATTTACACTTTCAAAATAACAGAAAACAAAAAATGGCATCTGCAAAAGATTGGGCACCCTGCAGAATTTATAGCATGCACTTCCCCCTTTGCAAAGCTGAGACCTGCCAGTGTCATGGATTGTTCTCAATCATCATCTGGGAAGACCAGGTGATGTCAAACTCAAAGGTTTTAAATGCCCAGACTCATCTGACCTTGCCCCAACAATCAGCACCATGGGTTCTTCTAAGCAGTTGTCTAGAAATCTGAAACTGAAAATAGTTGACGCTCACAAAGCTGGAGAAGGCTATAAGAAGATAGCAAAATGTTTTCAGATGTCAATATCCTCTGTTCGGAATGTAATTAAGAAATGGCAGTCATCAGGAACAGTGGAAGTTAAAGTAAGATCTGGAAGACCAAGAAAAATATCAGACAGAACAGCTGGCAGGATTGTGAGAAAAACAATTCAAAACCCAAATTTGACTGCACAATCCCTCCAGAAAGATCTAGCAGACACTGGAGTTGTGGTACACTATTCCACTATAAAGAGATACTTGTACAAATCTGGTCTTCATAGAAGAGTCATCAGAAGAAAACCTCTTCTACGGCCTCACCACAAAAATCAGCGTTTGAACTTTGCAAATGATCATATAGACAAGCCTGATGCATTTTGGAAACAAGTTCTGTGGACCGATAAGGTTAAAATTGAAGTTTTTGGCAGGAATGAGCAAAGGTACGTTTGGAGAAGGGGAACAGAATTTAATGAAAAGAACCTCTGTCCAACTGTTAAGCATGGGGGTGGATCAATCATGCTTTGGGGTTGTATTGCAGCCAGTGGCACAAGGAACATCTCACGAGTAGAAGGAAAAATGGATTCAATAACATTTCTGCAAATTTTGGATGCTAACTTGATGACATCTGTAAAAGGCAATGTACAAGGGTGTATTAATGTGAGAGGATATGTATAAATATTGATATAAATATTGTATACTATTCCTCCTGCCTTCCTTCCTTTTCCAAGTGTTAACAACCTTCTATAGTTTCCCTATGTAAAGTGAATAAGTAATTCCCAACACAGGGTTAATAATATAAAGGTTTATTCACGAATACAATATATAACTTTAGCTAACATATATCTATATCCGTATAATATCAATGTATCTCAGAGTATACAACAATGGCAACTTTAATACATTAAACATTATACTAGTTACATTACAATTTAACCCAATACAATATCTTACCTGCCCACCTAATTACACACCAATACACTCACACAAGCACTCAACCCAGAACAGCTTTCTGTCCCTAAGGCTATAAGAGTTTGTGATAGTAGTGAGAGGCTCAATGCTTAATACAGTTAACAGGGATGGAAAGGGTTAATGCAGGGTCTTGGTTGAGAGGAGTGGAAAGGAATTAGTGAGTCTTGGGATGGGAGGGTAAAGGATAGGGTTAGACTGTGCAAGCCAAGAGAAATTAAGAAATAGAAGTTGAGGGCAAAGGTATAGGTTGCAGGGAGGAAAGAGGGTGATACTTAGCAGATTATCAGAGTGTTGGGAGATGAGGCAGGACAGCAGTCTATTTTCTTGGGCGTGGATCATCACTGCATCATGGAGTTGCTCCCCGTGTTGGTGACTGCCTCTCCCTCCCTTCCATCCAGCTTGGTATATATAGCTAACTTTATACAATGTCCCAAGACCCTCCTATCTGGCCAGATATCCCCAGGCACCAACACAAGTTTGGTGGGCACATACCAGAGACAATGCCATCTGTGCTTTGGCCTCTCTATGACCTGGCCAGATATCCCAAGGCTACCATGATACGTGCATGGAACAGGTTAGGTGGGCCCATTCCAGGATGTTATACAACATCCCAAAATATGCCCCTGGTCTAATGGCCATTATAGTGCATTTTATGACATGCCCCAAGTCATGTAAGAAATATTCCTGTTTGTGAGACATTCCTACAAAAGGTCTGTTATAGGGCATAGGTTGATATGAGATAAATCAATATAAATATGATTATATGACTCTTCCCTTCACAATCCCCCTGTTGTCGGGGACTCGACAATGCAGTTTGGAAAGTGTCATATTGGGATGTATTTACCACCTCAACCCTGTATGTTGTTGGTAATGGTCCAGGATGGAATGAAGTATAATTTTACATTTAGGTACTTAGACACCACCCATTTCCACAGGTGCACTTTTACTGCCAGTCACCGTAACCCACCATCTCCATCCACACAACACACAGTCTTTGCATTGATCTTCCTTCATCTTTCTTGGGTCTGGATTGAAGTCCTTATAATATAAGACCTAACTTTTCCCGGACATTTTCTGTGTCTGTCAACAGCCTATCCTGATGTTGTCTCCATTTAAGTTTATCTGGTCAGACTCAGGAATGGCCTCATTTATTCAACAGCAGAGTCTTTGAGTCAACCTGGGCAGCTTTAACCTTGGCTTGTTACCCAGTCAACATGACAGTCCATTGTGCTGACATGCGGCACCACTTTGGTCCTCAGGTGTCATTAGCGCAGAGTGGCATCTTTACGACTTGTCCCAGGCATGACTCTTTTTTAAAGCTTCTCCTTGTCACTTTGATTGAAGTAGGCATTATCGTCAGTTTGGTAGTCTCCGTGGACAGATAAGCAGGTCATTATCAAGGCAGATCAGAGCTCCTAAGTAGTGGGGAATATCTCAGTACCCAAGGCCTAATTTTGGGGAGGAATACCACCTTCCATTCCCCTGTTGCTGACACTCAATCCATTCCTTATGAACCACACCATTCTGAGGGTTGAAGTGGCAATTACCTTGAATAGTGTGGGCACCTTACCTGTCCCTATGGGTCCAAACACGCCTACAGTACAGTCGGACATAATGGGGACTACCCACACACACACTCATATACCTTTAAAGAATATTTAAAAACAATACACCCCACCCATATCAAATGATGGTTATACACATAGAGACTCATGCCAAATAGCATTTCTGGTCTACACATCCAAAAACACATGTGGGTCACAAACCCTTGTGTAATTGGGCTGTAAATGTATACACATTTACACCTAGAGTGTCTATATGTACTATTTATAGTAAGCACGCAACATAGATAAAGAACACATAATTAACATTTACAATAGATTCATAGATATCTTCAAGTATGTAATATTTTGGGGCCGCAGGACTGTATCAGTATTATGTCCTTGACCCCTGTCTTCGCAAAAGTTCATGATGTTTTGTCTGACCGTGCTGTAATTGGTCAGCAAGCCTCTTTGTTCTTCTGTAAATTAAGAAGAGTCCTATATACATGAGGGCAACCAGGATTAGGAGAATGATGATTGGATGGATAAACAGGTTAAAGGGTACCTCTCATCAAATAAACTTTTGATATATTTTAGATTAATGAATGTTGAATAACTTTCCAATAGCATGTTAATGAAAAATATGCTTCTTTCTATTGTATTTTTCCCGATCAGTCCTGTCAGCAAGCATTTCTGACTCATGCTGGAGTCCTAAACACTCAGAGCTGCCAGCCTGCTTTGTTCACAGCCAAACAGGCTGTGAACAAAGCAGGCTGGCAGCTCTGAGTGTTCTCCTTTGTGAACAAAGCAGACTGGCAGCTCGTAGTTTTTAGGACTCCAGCATGAGTCTGAAATGCTTGCTGCCAGGACTGGTAGGGAGACCCCTAGTGGCCATTTCTTCAAAGTGGAAAATTAAATAGAAAGAAGCATATTTTTTAATAACATGCAACTGTAAAGTTATTCTGCATACATTGATCTATAATATATCAAAAGTTTTTTTGATGAGAGGTACCCTTTAAAGAAGGATGTGGCTTTTGGGCTGTAGCCAAAAAGGCTTTCCCACCAGGACACAGAAGAGTCTCTTTCTAAAGCATGCACAACCGCTGTAATCTTGGTTGTGTCATGTTCTAACTGGATAGTGGCTTGACTCACCGTCTCTCTCAGCTTCTGCACAATCTTCTCTTCGCTGCTAAAATCTAAAAGAAGACGCTTTAATTCTGTGCCGAAGCTGAGAGGAATCTTCTGAAGCCTGTGGGGTGTCAGGGTGGATGTCGAGTTTCTTCTCTGGAGTGATCGGAGTACTTCCTTTTTGATCAGCTACATCAATTTCTAGAACGGGATTAAGGGTACAATATGCTCCTTGGAGGAGTTCTCCTCTTTCGGTGCAGTAAGTGGCATAAACAGCATAAGAAGCATTCCTTCTTTGGTACCAACACCAATATCCCTGACCCAGATATTTAAGGTTGGAAAAAGGGATTAAGTTTGTCTTCATCTCACAAGACCCCTCAGAATTCCAACATTGGTGTCTAAGCACCCAGTCGTACCTATCTTGACAGAGGATAGCATCTTCCAACATCCTTCTGTATCAAACAGATAAGGATGGCCGCCCTCATAAGTTAGAATATCTGATGAGAGTTGTGGATAAAGTACAGTTTGGTTGCTCACTACCACCCCCAGATTGATGGTATTAAACTCCATCCCCATCAGAGGTGGGCACCAGGGATGATGCGGTACAAGTAAAATTATAACAACCGTGCCACTGAGTTACCCACCATTTAGTATGGTTTGCCGCGAAAGAGGGGATGAGTGTACTTACTTTTCGAGGGAGGTTAAATGGATAGTGGCCGTGGTACAAAGAAGACACAATATGTTTTAGGTTGCCAGAGAGTTCCCTTTGGACCTGCGTACATGCCAGGGCGAGCTGAGCTTTGTCTTGCTCCTCTAGAAGACCAAAAACTAACCTTCTAAACTTCTCTTGTAGAACAGAAGACAGAGAGGTTGTAGCATCTATGTTCGAATGTTGTAAACCCTCCAAAATGTGGTTTACATTAAGCTGGGTCTTAAATCATTCACTGGCATGTCCCGTCAGATCCCCAAGTTTGCTCCACAGGACTTCCAAGTCTATTGTGCTTAAGGCCCCTATTCCCATAGCTCCTCCTCCTAGACCCATAGCAATTAAATCTATTTTCCCCCCGTATGTCCTGTATCTGTCTCTCAATGGGGGTGGTTTGGTCTGCTAGGGTCCTGATCACTAATACCATAATTAGGAAAACCTTTAATGTCTGTTTCCATCTGGATCCTGTCATCTGATAAGGGATAAGTTATTTAACATGCCTATCCTTACCACCTGAGCCTATATGTATGTATGTAAAATTGAAAAGCTGGAACCACTTCGACTCATCAACTACTCCTCCCTTCCCCAACTTATATTGTGTGGTGTTAAGTTGGGGAGGCTTGGGTGGCTTTTGCTTGGTCGATGTTGATCCAAAAGGTTGCCTGCCTTCTATGTGATTTCTTTTAGCATTGTGTCGCACATTGCTTCCAGGACCTGATATGGTCCCTCCCAGTTTGCATCCCAGGATCCAGCCTTACGGAACACCTTGACCATAACCATATCACCTACAGAGGGCATGGGAGTCTCCCCCTGTAGATACGGTCTGTGCATTCGTATTGCTGCATGTGGCAGTAACTCCTTCAAGTTTCATTGAACCTGTTGGAGAAACACGTCTCTGGCAATGGCGTTTTTCATTGGTTCCGATATTTGTGACTCATTTGGAAAGCAGAGCGGCATCCTGCGCCCTGCCATGAGCTCGAAGGGTGTTACACCAGTGGTGGATGATTCCGAAGCTCTGATCCCCATAAGCACAGCTGGGAGAGAGGCTACCCAAGAGGAACCCTTTTCCATCAATGCCTTGGATAGTCGCATTTTGATGGTACGGTTCATCCGTTCCACTATGCCTGCAGACTGGGGATGGTAAGGTACATGAAACCTCTGCTTTATGTCCAAAAGTCCACAAGGAGATTTCATTACCTTGCCTGTGAAATGGGTCCCCCAGTCGGATTCAATCACTCTGGGCATTCCCCAACGTGACAGAACCTGCTCCAAAAGGACCCGGGCAGTAGTGGTGGCTGTGTCATTTGTGGTTGGGATCACTTCTACCCATTTGGAGAAGACATCCACAACCACCATTTCATAGCGGCACTTAAGACTGCCTGCTGGCAATGGTCCTATGAAATCAATTTGTATTGCCGACCACGGTCCATCAGCTGGAGGAACACGTTGCAACACTGGCTTAAGGACTGGAGCTCTTGGATTTATCTGGGCACACACCAGGCATTGTTGGGTGACTTCCTACAACGTTTTGGACATTCCTGACCAGTATAATTTGTCCTTTAGAAGGGACAGTAGCTTATCCCAGCCAAGGTGTCCCAACATTTGGTGGTTAAAGGGGTTGTGCGCTGCCCTGCCTTTCGGAGCTCCGCTCACAGTGTCCGAAAGTTCATTACTCCAAACGCTGTGTGCAGGCTTCCGTGTTCGCGGCCGCCGGGCGTGACGTCACGCCCGGCCCCTCGTGACGTCTCGGCCGGCCCCTTGTGATGTCTCGCCCACCCCCTCGTGACGTCTCGCCTGCCCCATCAACGAAAGTCTATAGGAAGGGGGTGCGACCGCTGTCACACCCCCTTCCCATAGACTGTGGTAGAGGGGGCGGGTGTGACGTCACGAGGGGGCGGGTGAGACGCAAACACGGGAGCCCGCACACAGCGTTCGTGGTAATGAACTTCTGGACGCTGTGAGCGGAGCTCCGAAAAGCAGGGCAGCGCACTACCCCCTTTAAGTCTTGTCAGCTCTGCTTACAGATGCTGTGGGACTACAGGCAAAGGGAGTGGATGGCACAAGATTCCCTGACAGATCCTCCAGGGATCCTGTGGGTTGGTAAAATGTACTGTTCCTCTTCAAATGACACTGGACCCTCCTTGAGACCTTTCTTTCTCACAGCAACCTGGTATGAAGGGTTGTACTGGGTATCTGGTTCCCTGAGGACTCCTTGTACTGCAGCCAGTTTGGCCAATTCATCAGCCTGGTTGTTGCCCAGGACCAAGGGTCCATCCCCTCTCTGGTGTGCTGGGATTTTAATGAGTGCAGCCTCTCCAGGATGTGCCATGCCCCATTCCCACAATTCTTTCAGGACAGTCACATGAGCCAAGGGTTTGTTCTGGCTGTCGACAAACCCTCGTCTTTTCCATGTGTCCAGGTGCAGGGTGAGGGATCAAACTACATATGAGCTGTCACTATATATAGTACGATTCTCTGGGGGCTGAAGTAGAAGAGCTTCTTTGATAGCTTCCAGCTCAGCCTGCTGTGCTGACAAGTGGCCTGGCAACCTGACAAGGCTCTGGTTACCTGTGGTCTCATCCAGCACAGCAAACCCTGTCACATAGGTGCCATCCAAACAAAAGCAAGAGCCATCAACAAAGATGATTCTGTCATCTGGATGTGATGATGTCCTGAACAGTTGGGAAGCAGTAACATGCATTGGTTGTCCACAGTCATGTTCAGTCCCTGTCATATTCAACAACTGGGACAAAACATACTTTGCCTTTTGTGTCACGGTCAGATTCCTTCCACTCAAGTCCATGATCAACTTTCCGAATCTCTGTTGTGAGACTTCAGGGAGGGTATCAAGAGTGAATGTGGAGTCTGAACAGTGAGGGGCTTGAAGCCTACAATATGCTCAGTTGCTTTAACTGCATAGTGCACGGCTGCAAGTTGCTTGACACACTCATCAAACCCTCTTTCAACTGGTGAAAGAAGCCTGGAGAAGTATCCCAGTGGTCTATACTCTGATCCTATTTGTTGAAGCAGGACCGCTGAGATAGACTCTGCACCAGCATGGGCCTGAATTGCCATTTCTCCTTCAGGGTGAGGGGTTGCTAAGACTGGGGCAGAGGAGAGGTCTCTTTTCAGGGTTGAAAATGCATCTTCCTGTGGGAGTACAAAAAAAGGAGATTTTTTAACACTTACCGTAAAATCTCTTTCTCTAAGGATCCATTGGAGGACACAGACCGTGGGTGTATGCTGCTGTCTCTAGGAGGTATGACACTATGGCAACAAAGAAGTCGGCTCCTCCCAGCAGGATATACCCGCCTCCAGGCCCTGAGGTAATCAGTTTTAGTACCAGAGCAATAGGAGAGGACCGACAGGTTAAGGAAAAAATATGAACTGTCCGAGAACCAGACGAAGATATATAACTGAACACACAGAGAACCAAAGAGAACCAAAGAGAAACCCAAAAGGGCGGGAGCTGTGTCCCCCAATGGATCCTTCGAGAAAGAGATTTTAAGGTAAGTGTTAAAAAATCTCCTTTTCTCTATCGGCTCCAATGGGGGACACAGACCGTGGGACGTATCAAAGCCGTCCCTTGGGTGGGCAGAAAATCAGTCAGGGAGAGGGCTGCTCCACTGCCGCCTGCAGCAGTAAAACTAGCATCAGCCAATGCGAAGGCATGAACCCGGTAGAACCTCGAGAAAGTGTGCAAAGATGACAAAGTAGCCACCTTGCAAATCTTCGAGGCTGAGGCTTTGTTCTGGAGAGCCCAGGATGCCCCAACAGAAATGGGTAGAATGAGCCACAACCCTGAAGGGAGGAATCTTCCCCCTACAGCGATAGGCTTCCGAAATGGCAGACCGGATCCACCGAGAAGTGGTAGCCTTGGAAGCAGGTTGTCCCTTACGACGACCTTCCGTAAGGACGAAAAAGGAATCGCACTGACGAAACGAAGAAGAGATAGAGAGGTAATACCTAACAGCCCAAACCACATCCAGTTTGTGGAGTAAATGCTCCTTAGAAGGAGGGGGATAAAAGGACGAAAGAACAATGTCCTCATTGAGATGAAAGGTTGCTTAAGGTTGTTTCAACCTTAGGCAAAAAGGAAGGAAGATAACCTTGTCCTGGTGAAGCACCAGAAATGGTGAACGGCAGGAGAGAGCTGCCAATTCAGACAGACACTCTCCCAATGGAGGAGATAACAAAAAGAAAACACCACTTTCCAAGAAAGGAGGCGCCGGGACACCTCCCCAAGGGGTTCAAAAGGTTCACCAGATTCAAGTCCTAAGGGGGAGAAGGTGAGCAATAGGGAGGGGCAGCATGCGCCACTCCTTGAAGGAAGGTCCGGACATGAGAATTAGAAGCCAGAGGACGCTGGAAAAGAAAGAAGGGGCCGAAACCTGACCCTTAAGGGAACTGAGAGACAACCCCAGTTCCAATACCAACTGCAAGAAAGAGAGAAGGCGGGAAACTGAAAAGGTAACAGGACACAAAACCTGAGCTTCACACCAACTAAAATAAGACCGCCAGGTATGGCGGTAAATTTTTGCAGAGGAGGACTTATGAGCCTTGAGCATAGTGCAAATGACTTGGGAAGAGAAACCACGGCTCTCAAAACCGCGGTCTCGACCGCCACGCCGTCAAAGCATAGACGGTAATAGGGGTGGCACAGGAGACCTGAGATAGGAGGTCTGGACAAGGCTCGACCAAGAGAGAGGAACGCTTCGGTTGTAGCGAGACAAGCAGAGGTCCACGCCTGGAGCGCCCCAGGGGTTGCAGATCACAGCAAACACCCCTGGATGTAGGGACCAGTGCCTTGGACGACTGAGGACCGGCCGAGAAGATCACATCCCAGGGACGGCCAGACTGAAGATAACTGAGATGGCCGCCCAGGAGGGAAATTCCCAAGAAGCAAGCGAAGAAAGAATTGCCCTAGGCCTCAAAATGTTGAAGGGGAAAAAGTTTCTCGGGGGGCCAAGACCCCAGACCGGGCAGTCCCTGAAAACCCCTCCCCAGTCTGACAGACTGGCAGGGATGGACAGGAAGGAACACCCCTGAAAAACGAGGGGGAAAACGAAGCCACCATAGAAGGGACCAACAAGACTGACGAGAGAGGACGATCTTGCGGCTGAGAGACAATGGAGACCTGTCACACCGGAAGAAAATCACCAGTTGAAGAGGTCGGTGATTAAACTGGGCAAATGGCACGGCCTCCACGGCCGCCGCCAATCGACCCAGGACATCCATGCAAAAGCGAATGGAAACTGGAGCAGGGAGCCGAAGGCATCAGACTCTTGAAAAGAGTCGGCGGAGTTGAAAGCGGGCAGAGACAGGAGCCCCAGGAGAGCGGTTGGGCTTTCCCCAAATGACCATCCAACCGAAGTGAGACAAGCTTTGGAGGTTGAGACTAAGATTCTCCAGGATCTGGGTCCTGGCTGGAGCTCAGATCAGGAGGGAGTCCAAATAAGGAATCACGGAAACAACTGTTGTCCGTAAAAAAGGCTATCACAGGCGCCAGGACTTTGGTAAAGGTCCGCGGAGAAGTGGCCAGACCGAAATGGATACCCACAATAGAAAATGGCTGTCCGGAACTGCAGAGCGGAGGAACCGCTGATGACCGGGAAACAATGAGAAGTGGAGACAGGCATCCTTGATGTCCACCGAGGAACGAAAACTTCCCTTGAACCATGGACGCCAGCACCGAACGGAGAGACTCAATTCGGGATGGAACGCAAGACGCTGGCTGAGATACTCGAGAACCAAGACTGGGCGAACAGAAACGCCTTTCTTGGAGACCACAGAGAGGTTGGAATAAACCTCGAAAACGTTCCCCTGAAGCTGCATGTCCAGGCATCCCGGAGGGTAAGAGGCGACAAAACCACCCGAGAGAGGTCGGTGGGTGGAGGCAACCCTTCAGGCCGAGGAAGGCCTACGGGTGCCTGATGGGGCCGCCAAATGGCTGGAACGGATAGCCGACCTCCGGGAGGAATGGGATTCCAGGCTTAAAGTCTCATGAAGGGACAGTGGCTACCAGGTAGCTTGTGGTAAAGGCAGCACAGTGGCTGCACATGGAAGCAGAACACAGAAAAATCTCCGGCTGCAGAGCATCGGAGAGCTAGATTAAATAAATCCTCTGGAGGGATCTTGAAGACTATCCTGGCGGAGTTGGAAGACCATACTAAAAGGGCCTTTGACACCCAGGCAGAAGCAAAAGCAGGAAAAATCTGCTGCCTCAACGGCAGAGATTGCCAAAATATCCACCTTCATGTCCGCTGGATTCTTGAAGGCAGCCGCATCAGCCAATGGCCGGGTAGGCGCCTTAGAGAGGTGGGAGACAGGCGGATCCACAGTTGGAGAGGAGGTCCACCGAGAAATGAGGTCCTTGGCGAAGGAATACTACGCTTGAACCTTCTTCGTTTCCAGAAACTTCTTGTCAGGGTGACTTCAGGCGGATACCCACAGGGCGTAAAATTCAGCGTGAGAGCTGAAAGTCTTGAGTGCCGGTCGGGCAAAGAGAAGGAGACTTCTGGAAGTTCCTGGGTCCTTTAGATGGAAGGTGTCTCTTATGGCCGCAACCACTGCGTACACTACATCAGGCACATCCGTGTGGTCCTCTGAGTCGGAGGCCAAATCAGAAACCTCATCCACAAGTTCTCCAGGTGAATGGGAACGAGGTGAGGCAGCCCTGGAAGAGGTCAGGCACGATGAAAGGAAACTTCTGGACCACGTCTGAAGTTCCTGGGTCCTTTAGCAGAGCGGCGACCCTGGGAGCATTCTCTAGAGGAGCGACGCTTGCTACAGGTTGGAGTAAGGGGGCGATGCCTGCGAGGGGAGCGCCCATGCCTGCCAGAAGACTCGGGGGATGAGTCAGATGACACACCCCTATGATGCTGTGAGAGCATCAGAATAGGGGGAGAGCGGTACCCTCCGGAGGGCCAGTGTAGGGAGGGCCTCTCCAAGGCAATAACCACATAACGGGAGACCTGAGCCAAGTCGGATATAGACTGGGAGAGGGAGGGAACCCAGGCTGGAGGGGTGGCCTAACCCACCGGGTCGGGAAGAAGAACCGGGGTAGAGTAGCAGGGGGGTCTGGGGGAGCAGTGGAGCAGGCAGAACAAGTGGTTCAGCAGAACCAGACAGTTTAGAGTTACAGTATTGACAGAGTAAAGGAGTGGCTAACACTCCAGTTAACTGTTTAGAGGGAGGCCGTTCCGGGCCTCTCTCACCCAAGACTGTCTTCCATTTTACTGTGTTGCTGATACAGTCTGCTTATCTTACTGTTTCACATGCCTTGAGATCCCCATAGACCACAATGGGCCTATTTAAAAAATTAAACCACAACACTGTAACACTCTGTCCCACCCTGGGACTCAAACCCGTGGTGGTCTGCAGGCTGTCAAAGAGGAGAAATGCCGGCCAATAGCAAGTGAGGGGCTTGTTAGGAGCAGGGGGCACCGCTGATTGGCCCCTGCCACCAATCGCACGCACAGCGCTGATTGGTGTACAGTTCGTGCCCAGAGAAGCTTCGGCAGCCCTGGGTGGGCGGAGCTAAAGCGCACTGGGCCGCTGAAGCATTAACAAGAAGTCTGTAATGGCGCTCGCTCCTTGCCCCGAGTGCACATGTGAATGCATATGCGCTCGCGGGGAACTGAGCAGACTAGACGCCACCGGCAGCGGCCACTGCCGAAGTGAAAGTAGACCGGCGCTCAGAGCGCCCGCATAGAGAACACCGCAGCTGTCAGCCGCTTCAATGTAAAAACACACACACACACACACAGATGTTCCACACACACACACAGTATATATGAATAAAGTGTAGAGAGTTGTGCCCCATCCAAACTGCCACTGCTCACCCCAGTAATAAAGGACCCCCTGTCCAGGCCAGCCCCATTAGACCCATGAGAAAGGTGGGCCAAAAACTGAGGGTCTCCAGATGTTGCAAATCTGCACCTAAGGAGAAAGGGAAATATACTCACCTGAGTCAGAAGAACTTACCTCATGAAGTCTTCCTATGAAGTCTTCAGCCAGCTTTTATCAGCTGCATCATGCCGGGCTACCATGTGCGAGCAAGGCGAGCAAGGAGATAGGGTGACCCGGACCCATGAGGTACAACCCCAGGCGCTGACCATTGGCGAGAGGGGGCGAACAGCGCATATACGCAATGTCTGTGCCATTACTCGCAATGGGGAAACAGTGAGCCGCAGTTCCTGAGTCCCCACCTGAAAACATGAAAGAAAATGGAATAAAAAAACTAACACATTCCCTAACTAGGAAAATAATAAAACATAAGACCTGGTCTGGAGAAATCCAGACCATGTCCACCTCCTTCAGACACTAAGCTTAAACTGATTACCTCAGGGCCTGGAGGTGGGTATATCCTGCTGGGAGGAGACGACTTCTTTGTTGCCATAGTGTCATACCTCCTAGAGACAGCAGCATACACCCACGGTCTGTGTCCTCCAATGGATCCTTCGAGAAAGAGATTTTACGGTAAGTGTTAAAAAATCTCCTTTTTGTGTACTCCCTCAGGGGTTTCACAGCAGCCCTACATAATTTCACCAGGCATTGGCGGCCTTACTAAGTGTGTTTTCACGGCCAGAATGTCTGTGTCCCCCAATGGAGCCGATAGAGAAATATGTACTGTTTGTCCCCCACCGTGAAAGCAAACTTGTACCTACAGCTCTCTGTCAGTTCAATGGAAAAGAACCCATTGGCAACATCAATTGTCGAGAATACATAACTTTTGCCGCTTATTCTTGCCATTATGTTGGGAGTCTGTGCAACTACTGGGGCAGACATGGGGGTGTATTTGTTAAGGACTCTTAGGTCTACAGTCAATCTGAAAGAATTTGTGTCCTTCTTTTTCACAGGCCAGAGGGCATTGTTGCATTTAGAATTGCCCTCTATGACCATGCTCCTTTCTTTCAAATCCTGGACTGTTTTCAGTATTGACTCCATTGCCTCTGGTGGAAAGTGGTATTGTTGCTGAGATGGTGGGTCTGGCCCTTGGATGTCCACCTGAACACCTACCATTTTGCCGCAGTCATTTTTGCTATGGGCCCACAAACCTGGATGCTCATGCACAATGGGTTCAAGGTCTATGTTATGTGAGACCTCTGGCCATTTGTGTTCCAGCATGTTGACAGAATTTTCAATTGCAGGCAGGGGTGGTCCCGGACACTGGCATTGTATGACACACTCCTTTGCTTGTCTGGGGCCCCTCCACACAATGCAGTTTGCCAAATCAATGATCCATCCGTTTCGAGTCATTACATTGGTACCGTTGAGGTTATCGGAACCTGGGTAATACCACATTGGGATCTTCAGTGTCATATGTCTGGCAATCTGGATGACAACTTCCTCTATTCTGTGGGCTCTCACCCCCCCCCCCCCCCCCCCCCTTGTTGGTGATCAAATCCGATCACAACACACTGAGGGCTGTCGGGGTGAAGATTATGTTTCACATTAGTGATGGAAATTTCCGCACCAGTGTCAAGCATGATCTTTGTGTCCTGATTTTTTTTTATTCTGGCTTCAATGTGGGGTCTCCCTGAAGAATCCAATATGATGTTACATATTGGAGCCAGATGTTTAGGGATCCCTAACCTTCAGTCAAGGTGCACCAGACTCCCAGTAGGTACCTCTGTGGTACATACTGCCACTTGAGAATGTTCAGCTGGAACATTCTGCATAGCTTCTACCCTTTATGTTTTTTCAGTTGTTTTGCTTGGGACATTTACAAGTGCAACATGTTTAGCTTGCCATTGTAAATGCTCAGAATTATTTTCTGTCTTATCTTGGGTAATTGTTTTGTAGGAACCTTGTGGACAGTTCCTTTTCATGTGCACATATTGCACAGGAAACAACGAATGTGTCCTGTCTGTTTGTTTTCCAATGGTGGAGCTGTGGGGTAGACAGGTCTGTATGGCTTAGCATGGAGTTTCCGTTCATCTTTAGATCTAAAGGTGACATTCCCACGCTCCCTAACTTTCAAAGACTTTCGATTGTGCAGCAGATCTCGTCTGTACTGCTCAATAATCATAGCTGCATCCGTGAGCGAAGATTATTTCGCTGCACTTAACCGGATAACAGTCTCCAGGTAAGGGAATCTTTCCACAAACACACACACCATGCCTTGTGGAACTCCTCTACCTTGATCTTTTGTTACCTTCTTGTACATTGCTTCAAACCTCCCACACAGAGACAAGGGCTCATCATGTATGGAGGGTTTGAATTTAGTCAGGATATCCGAGGTAACATAGTTACATAGTTACATAGTTACATAGTTAGTACGGTCGAAAAAAGACATATGTCCATCAAGTTCAACCAGGGAATTAAGGGGTAGGGGTGTGGCGCGATATTGGGGAAGGGATGGGATTTTATATTTCTTCATAAGCATTAATGTTATTTTGTTCCATAAATGTATCTAATCCTGTTTTAAAGCTGTTAATTGTTCCTACTGTGACCAGTTCCTGAGGTAGACCGTTCCATAAATTCACAGTCCTCACGGTAAAGAAGGCGTGTCGCCCCTTGAGACTAAACTTTTTCTTCTCCAGACGGAGGGAGTGTCCCCTCGTCCTTTGGGGGGGTTTAACCTGGAACAGTTTTTCTCCATATTTTTTGAATGGGCCATTAATATACTTATATACGTTTATCATATCCCCCCTTAAACGTCTCTTCTCAAGACTAAACAATTGTAACTCCTTTAATCGCTCCTCATAGCTAAGATGTTCCATGCCCCATATTAGTTTAGTCGCGCGTCTCTGCACCCTTTCCAACTCCGCAGTGTCCCTTTTATGGACAGGTGCCCAAAACTGAACAGCATATTCCAGGTGAGGCCGTACCAATGCTTTATAAAGGGGGAGTATTATGTCCCTGTCCCTTGAGTCCATGCCTCTTTTTATACATGACAATATCCTGCCGGCTTTGGAAGCAGCAGCCTGACATTGCATGCTATTCTGTAGTCTGTGATCTACAAGTACACCCAGATCCTTCTCTACCAGTGACTCTGCCAGTTTAATCCCCCCTAAGACATACGATGCATGCAGGTTATTAGTACCCAGATGCATAACTTTACATTTATCCACATTGAACCTCATTTGCCAAGTGGATGCCCAGACACTTAGTCTATCCAAGTCATCCTGTAACTTATGCACATCCTCTATAGACTGTACCGTGCTACAAAGCTTGGTGTCATCTGCAAAGATAGAAACAGAGCTGTTAATGCCATCCTCTATATCATTGATAAATAAATTAAACAACAGCGGGCCCAGTACTGAACCTTGGGGTACACCACTAATTACCGGGGACCAATCAGAGTACGAATCATTGACCACCACTCTCTGGGTACGATCCATGAGCCAGTGTTCAATCCAGTTACAAACTAAAGTTTCCAAGCCCAAGGACCTTAACTTACCTGTCAGACGTCTGTGAGGGACAGTATCAAATGCTTTGGCAAAATCCAGAAACACTATATCCACAGCCATTCCTCTGTCAAGGCTTCTACTCACCTCTTCATAAAAGCAAATTAGATTGGTTTGACAACTTCTATCCTTAGTAAACCCATGCTGGCTATCACTTATAATACAATTATCCCCTATGTATTCCTGTATGTAATCCCTTATAAGTCCTTCAAACAATTTACCCACAATGCACGTTAAACTTACCGGTCTATAGTTTCCTGGGGAAGACCTAGAGCCCTTCTTGAAGATTGGCACCACATTCGCCTTGCGCCAGTCCCTTGGCACAATACCAGACACCATAGAATCTCTAAATATCATGAACAGGGGTACAGATATTACTGAACTTACCTCTCTAAGAACTCTTGGGTGTAGTCCATCCGGTCCTGGGGATTTGCTTACATTTATATCACTTAACTTACCTTGTACCATCTCTACATTAAGCCAGTTCAGTACATTACATGATGTGTTACCAGCACTGACCTGGCCAATGTCAGCTCCTTTTTCCCTAGTATATACAGAACTAAAGAACCCATTCAGTAGCTCCGCCTTCTCTTGATCGCCTGTGACAACCTCCCCATTATCATTATTAAGGGGTCCTACATGCTCTGTCCTTTTTTTTTTTGCATTTATATATCTAAAAAAATATTTAGGATTAGTTTTGCTTTCTTTGGCCACCTGTCTCTCATTTTGAATTTTTGCTGTTTTTATTACATTTTTACAGATTTTATTAAGCTCTTTGTACTGTTTAAATGTTATCGCTGACCCATCAGATTTGTATTTTTTGAAGGCAATTTTTTTGTTGTTTATTGCTCTTTTAACATCATGTGTCAGCCATGTAGGATTTAATTTTAATCGTTTATATTTGTTCCCCTTTGGTATATATTTAGCTGTATAGTTATTTAGAGTTGATTTAAAGATGTCCCATTTACCTTCTGTATCAGTATTTGAGAACACTTCCCCCCAGTCTATGTCCTGTAGTGCAGCCCTCAGCCCAGGGAAGTTTGCCTTTTTAAAGTTATATGTTTTTGCCTTCCCCGCCTGTCTTTGTTTTCTACATTTTAAGTCAAAAGTAACTATATTGTGGTCGCTATTACCAAGGTTTTCCCGCACAGTTACATTACCAATCAGCTCTGCGTTGTTGGAAATGATCAGATCCAACAAGGCATCACTTCTTGTTGGGTCCTCCACAAACTGGCCCATAAAATTATCCTGCAATAAATTTAGGAATTGTCGCCCCTTTGTAGTTTTAGCCAACCCCGGACCCCAATCTATATCTGGATAGTTAAAATCTCCCATTATTACCACTGTACCTGCCCGGGTGGCCCTCTCTATTTGTTTATGAAGCCGAACATCTATCTCTTCAGTGATATTAGGGGGTCTGTAGATTACCCCAAATATTATTTTTTCAGTATTTCCCTCCTTTTGTAATTCTACCCACAGTGATTCCACCTCCTCAAAATCATCACACACTATGGCATCGTTCACACTGACTTTCATACCACTTCTTACATACAGACAGACTCCACCACCTTTTCTGTTCATTCTATCCTTGCGAAACAATGTAAACCCCTGCAGATTGACAGCCCAGTCATGCGAGGAGTCCAGCCATGTCTCAGTGACCCCAACTATATCAATATGTTCCTCCAGTATCAAGGCCTCAAGCTCCCCCATTTTATTTGCTAGGCTTCTGGCATTTGTGAACATACACTTTACATTTCCATCCTTTATGTTATTGGGGTTAATGGGATTCAAGGGTGTAAGTTTTATTTTCCTATGAAGCCTATTCCTATTAACTATTCTAACCCCTCCCTCCGGTCCACCCCCAGGTACATTTATAATTCCCACCTCTCTATCTACACTATCTTCCCCCTCTTTGCTGTAGGTTCCCTCCCCCCAAGTCCCTAGTTTAAACACTCCTCCACCCTTCTAGCCATCTTCTCCCCAAGCAAAGCTGCACCCTCCCCATTGAGGTGCAGCCCGTCCCTACGGTAGAGCCGGTAACCGACAGCGAAGTCAGCCCAGTTCTCCATGAACCCAAACCCTTCCTTCCTACACCAGCTTCTGAGCCACTTGTTTACCTCCCTGATCTCCCGCTGCCTCTCTGGTGTGGCTCGTGGTACTGGTAGTATTTCAGAAAATACTACCTTGGAGGTCCTTGCCTTAAGCTTGCGGCCTAAGTCCCTGAAATCATTTTTAAGGACACTCCACCTACCTCTTACTTTGTCATTGGTGCCAATATGTACCATGACTGCTGGGTCCTCTCCAGCCCCGCCCAGCAACCTGTCAACCCGATCCGCGATGTGCCGAACTCGTGCGCCAGGCAGACAACACACTGTTCGGCGATCCCGGTCTTTGTGACAGATTGCCCTGTCTGTCCCCCTAATAATTGAGTCCCCCACCACTAGTACCTGTCTGGCCTGCCCTGTACTCCTCCCTCCCTCCTTACTGGAGCAGACACCCCCCTGGCGGTCAGAGGCGGTATCCTGCTGCAGTTCTGCTAGCTCTGTAATGGCATCCCCCTCATCTGCCAAGCGGGCAAACTTGTTGGGGTGTGCCAGTTCAGGACTAGCCTCCCTGACACTTTTTCCCCTACCCCTCTTTCTAACTGTAACCCAGCTAACTGCCTGACTGTCCTGCAACTCCGTCCCACTGTCCTCCCCCACCTCTATTCCCGAGAGTGCCTGCTCAGTGAGCACGAGACTCCTCTCCATGTTGTTAATGCTTCTCATTGTTGCCAGTCGCCCCTCTAGATCCAGGATCTGGGCTTCCAAACGGACAACTAGCACACATCTCGCACAACAATATGCACCCTCAAACTGTTGTTCAAGGATTGCATACATTGAACAGGATGTACATTGGACTGCATTTTCCAACATGGAGGCCATCTAGTTATGGGGATTTCACAAATGTATAGGAAAAAACAGACAGTCAAAATGACACTTAAAATTTTTTGTAGACCTTGTGGGTTCAGAAATTAACACTCACAGCGATCTCAACCTCCTGCTTTCAAACTCCTGTTTTTGTAACTCCTCTTTCACGCCCCCTCTTACATCCCAATGGCCAGTTGCTAATTTCATAAGTATTGAAAGGCATTCTTCCTCATTATGAAATTTGCCATTTTTGGGGTTCATTTTCCCTGTTGCCTCATACTTCTGGATAAGGTGTGTAGGCAACCACAATTTAAACAACTCCATGCGATTTTTTGGGGCCACTGAAAACTTGTTGCAATGTCCCTCGAAAAGGTTGCATGAGGTAAATGGATCTATATCGGGATCATAACTAGGGATCTCTTTGCAGATCTTTAACAGGAAATTTATCCTTTCCATATCGTTGTGGTTAGGATAAAATCCCGGCACCCTTCTTGTTTGCCTTGGTAGACTGGAAGCTGAGTTTACAGTTTCCCATCCGCTACCAAATAGCACACTTGTTCCCTCCCTATCACAGGGACTGTTATCCATATTCTCCATAGGTGTTGGAGAATATGATAATCCACGCTCCACCTGTCGCCTATCATCCAGATTTGGAGATTGAGGTATTCGATCCCCATCAGGCACTGGAGCCATTTCTCCTGTTCCTCCCTCTGCCAACTCCGTAACACAGACTTATTTCATTGGGAAGGGCAACTTGGTATGTGCACTAGGCCAAGACAGATCAGTGATGATCTGCTGCAGGTTTGCAATCAACTGCGACTTATACAGCCAGATCTTCCCTAAGTGTTGCTATCATGGCATCAGTAGATGCCATTCTAGTTCTATACTGATTGATCTCACTGTTCAATTGAAGAAGCTCTTTGTCCATGTCAGAGCAATACCTCTCTTGGTCAGAGAGTTTTGACTCCAACATACAAATTTCCTTGCCTCTTTCCATTTTACACTGGGCTTCTTCTTCTAACTGGTATTCCAGTGAACACACTTGTTTCACTTTAACTAAGAAGCTATGGCAGTGATAATTATGTATATCAGCTACCGTGTCGGCCCTCCTGTTAGCAGCAATTGTTTCACTGTGTTCAGGCTGCCAAATGGTGTCCTCAAAGCAATACACCAGCTTTGCTAACATCTTAAGCCGTTTCGAAGTTTTATTCAGAACACATCTTTTGCTAATATGCATTTTATCATATTTATATGCTTTATCTAATAAAGCGGACCATAAAATTTCTGCTGATTTGCATGTGGTGGTGGTGGTGGTGGTGGGGGGGGGGGGTATAGGGTCAGAACTACTATGTTGTGCTAAATCTTTTAGTGTGGAAAAGTCCATACTCACGTTTTCCTTGGTCAGTGTTACATAGTGTGTTGTCCTTCTCATCCCTTTCGTGCTGCTTGAAAAAGGTCCTTTTCTTCCGGAACGCCTTTTCCCGACCAACTGGACGTCACCTTAGGAACACTACCGTCTATGGTTTAAAGTATGTTTATGGAATTCTTTGACTTAGTGAATTGTTCGCCGTTTCGCCACAAAGGAAAAAAAAAATTGTTAACACCTTAGAAGAAAATAAAACAAATAGGTTCGCTGTTCCTAAATATATTCCTGTGTCCTGTTTTTAAACAAAACTATGCTATGAGGCCTTGATACTGGAGGAACATATTGATATAGTTGGGGTCACTGAGACATGGCTGGACTCCTCGCATGACTGGGCTGTCAATCTGCAGGGGTTTACATTGTTTCGCAAAATGAACAGAAAAGGTGGTGGAGTCTGTCTGTATGTTAGAAGTGGTATGAAAGTCAGTGTGAACAATGCCATAGTGTGTGATGATTCTGAGGATGTGGAATCACTGTGGGTAGAATTACAAAAGGAGGGAAATACTGAAAAAATTATACTTGGTGTAATCTACAGACCCCCTAATATCACTGAAGAGATAGAAGGTCGGCTGCATAAACAAATAGAGAGGGCCACCCGGGCAGGTACAGTGGTAATAATGGGAGATTTTAACTATCTAGATATAGATTGGGGTCCGGGGTTGGCTAAAACTACAAAGGGGCGACAATTCTTAAATTTATTGCAGGATAATTTTATGGGCCAGTTTGTGGAGGACCCAACAAGAAGTGATGCCTTGTTGGATCTGATCATTTCCAACAACACAGAGCTGATTGGTAATGTAACTGTGCGGGAAAGCCTTGGTAATAGCGACCACAATATAGTTACTTTTGACTTAAAATGTAAAAAAAAAAGACAGGCGGGGAAGGCAAAAACATATAACTCTAAAAAGGCAAACTTCACTGGGCTGAGGGCTGCACTACAGGACATAGACTGAGGGGAGGTGTTGTCAAATACTGATACAGAAGGTAAATGGGACATCTTTACCTCAACTCTAAATAACTATACAGCTAAATATATACCAAAGGGGAACAAATATAAACGACTAAAACTACCGTATTTATCGGCGTATAACACGCACTTTTTAGGCAAAATTTTTTAGCCTAAAGTCTGTGTGCGTGTTATACGCCGATACACCCCCAGGAAAGGCAGGGGGAGAGAGGCCGTCGCTGCCCGCTTCTCTCCCCCTGCCTTTCCTGGGGTCTAGAGCGCTGCTGTCGGCCCTTTTCACCCCCTGGTTATCGGCGCCGCTGCCCGTTCTGTCCCCCTGACTATCGGTGCCGGCGCCGATAGCCAGGGAGAGAGAAGCGGCGCCGACAGCCAGGGGGAGAGAAGGGGCAGCGGCACCCATTGCTGGCGCCGCTGCCCCGTTGCCTCCCCCCATCCCCGGTGGCATAATTACCTGAGTCCGGTCCGCGCTGCTCCGCTGCTCCAGGCCTCCGTCGTGCGTCCCCGGCGTCATTGCTATGCGCTGAACGGCGCGGCGCATGACGTCAGAGCGCCGCGCCGTGCATAGCAACGACGCTGGGGACGCACGACGGAGGCCTGGAGCAGCGCGGACCGGACTCAGGTAATTATGCCACCGGGGATGGGGGGAGGCAACGGGGCAGCGGCGCCGGCAATGGGTGCCGCTGCCCCTTCTCTCCCCCTGGCTGTCGGCGCCGCTTCTCTCCCCCTGGCTATCGGCGCCGGCACCGATAGTCAGGGGGACAGAACGGGCAGCGGCGCCGATAACCAGGGGGTGAGAAGGGCCGACAGCAGCGCTCTAGACCCCAGGAAAGGCAGGGGGAGAGAAGCGGGCAGCGACGGCCTCTCTCCCCCTGCCTTTCCTGGGGGTATATCGGGGTATACACGCGCACACACGCACCCTAATTTTTTCATGGATATTTGGGTAAAAAACTTTTTTTACCCAAATATCCGTGGTAAAATGAGGGTGCGTGTTATAGGCCGGTGCGTGGTATACCCCGATAAATACGGTAAATCCTACATGGCTGACAAATGATGTTAAAAGACCAATAAACAACAAAAAAATTGCCTTCAAAAAATTCAAATCTGATGGGTCAGCTATAACATTTAAACAGTACAAAGAGCTTAATAAAATCTGTAAAAATGTAATAAAAACAGCAAAAATTCAAAACGAGAGACAGGTGGCCAAAGAAAGCAAAACTAATCCTAAATATTTTTTTAGATATATAAATGCAAAAAAACCAAGGACAGAGCATGTAGGACCCCTTAATAATGATAATGGGGAGGTTGTCACGGGCGATCAAGAGAAGGCGGAGCTACTGAATGGGTTCTTTAGTTCTGTATATACTAGGGAAGAAGGAGGAGCTGACATTGGACAGGTCAGTGCTGGTAACACATCATGTAATGTACTGAACTGGCTTAATGTAGAGATGGTACAAGGTAAGTTAAGTAATATAAATGTAAGCAAATCTCCAGGGCCAGATGGATTGCACCCAAGAGTTCTTAGAGAGGTAAGTTCAGTAATAACTGTACCCCTGTTCATGATATTTAGAGATTCACTGGTGTCTGGTATTGTGCCAAGGGACTGGTGCAAGGCATCACTTCTTGCCAATCTTCAAGAAGGGCACTAGGTCTTCCCCAGGAAACTATAGACCGGTAAGTTTAACGTGCATTGTGAGTAAATTGTTTGAATGACTTATAAGGGATTACATACAGGAATACATAGGGGATAATTGTATTATAAGTGATAACCAGCATGGGTTTACTAAGGATAGAAGTTGTCAAACCAATCTAATTTGCTTTTATGAAGAGGTGAGTAGAAGCCTTGACAGAGGAATGGCTGTGGATATAGTGTTTCTGGATTTTGCTAAAGCTTTTGATACTGTCCCTCATAGACGTCTGACAGGTAAGTTAAGGTCTTTGGGTTTGGAAATTTTAGTTTGTAACTGGATTGAACACTGGCTCATGGATTGTACCCAGAGAGTGGTGGTCAATGATTCGTACTCTGATTGGTCCCCGGTAATTAGTGGTGTACCCCAAGGTTCTGTACTGGGACCGCTGTTGTTTAATTTATTTATCAATGATATAGAGGATGGCATTAACAGCTCTGTTTCTATCTTTGCAGATGACACCAAGCTTTGTAGCACGGTACAGTCTATAGAGGATGTGTATAGGTTACAAGATGACTTGGATAGACTAAGTGTCTGGGCATCCACTTGGCAAATGAGGTTCAATGTGGATAAATGTAAAGTTATGCATCTGGGTACTAATAACCTGCATGCGTCGTATGTCTTAGGGGGGATTAAACTGGCAGAGTCACTAGTAGAGAAGGATCTGGGTGTACTTGTGGATCACAGACTACAGAATAGCATGCAATGTCAGGCTGCTGCTTCCAAAGCCGGCAAGATATTGTCATGTATCAAAAGAGGCATGGACTCAAGGGACAGGGACATAATACTCCCCCTTTATAAAGCATTGGTACAGCCTCACCTGGAATATGCTGTTCAGTTTTGGTCGCCTGTACATAAAAGGGACACTGTGGAGCTGGAAAGGGTGCAGAGACGCGTGACTAAACTAATATGGGGCATGGAACATCTTAGCTATGAGGAGCGATTAAAGGAGTTACAATTGTTTTGTCTTGAGAAGAGACGTTTAAGGGGGGATATGATAAACGTATATAAGTATATTAATGGTCCATACAAAAAATAGTATAACATAACACTTCACCATGTACGTATGTTACCTGTCCCCGCCTCTCCGCCTATCTTAGTTCACAATATAACACAATCCTACTAAAACACAAATAAATAAATAAATAAAAAACAGTCGGGCCAGGGCTCACAATGTAAAAGGCAATGTACAGGGGTGTATTAAAGTGAGAGGATATGTATAAATATTGATATAAATATTGTATACTATTCCTCCTGCCTTCCTTCCTTTTCCAAGTGTTAACAACCTTCTCTAGTTTCCCTATGTAAAGTGAGTAAGTAATTCCCAACACAGGGTTAATAATACAAAAGGTTTATTCACTTATACACTGTATGACTTTAGCTAACATATCTATATCCATATAATATCAATGTATCTCAGTGTATACAACAATGGCAACTTCAATACATTAACATTATACTAGTTACATTACAATTTAACCCAATACAATATCTTATTCCAACAGGGATGGAAAGGGTTAATGCAGGGTCTTGGTTGAGAGGAGTGGAAAGGAATTAGTGAGTCTTGGGATGGGAGGGTAAAGGATAGGGTTAGACTGTACAAGCCAAGAGAGATTAAGAGATAGAAGTTGGGGGCAAAGGTATAGGTTGCAGGGAGGAAAGAGGGTGATACTTAGCAGATTATCAGAGTGTTGGGAGATGAGGCAGGACAGCAGTCTATCTTTCTTGGGCCTGGATCCTCACTGCGTCATGGAGTTGCTCCCCGTGTTGGTGACTGCCTCTCAGGATGACTCCCTCCCTTCCATCCTGCTTGGTATATATAGCTAACTTTATACAATGTCCTAAGACCCTCCTATCTGGCCAGATATCTCCAGGCACCAACACAGGTTTGGTGGGCACATACCAGAGACAATGCCATCTGTGCTTTGGCCTCTCTATGACCTGGCCGGATATCCCAAAGCATACTATGAAACGTGCATGGAACAGGTTAGGTGGGCCCATTCCAGGATGTTATACAACATCCCAATATATGCCCCTGGTCTAATGGCCATTATAATGCATTTTATGACATGCCCCAAGTCATGTAAGAAATATTCCTGTTTGTGAGACATTTCTACAAAAGGTCTGTTATAGGGCATAGGTTGATACGAGATAAATCAATATAAATATGATTATATGACTCTTCCCTTCACACCATCTGTGAAAAAGCTGAAGTTAAAGAGAGGATGGCTTCTACAAATGGATAATGATCCTAAACACACCTCAAAATCCACGGGGGATTACATCAAGAGGCATAAACTGAAGGTTTTGCCATGGACTTCACAATCTCCTGACCTCAACATAATTGAAAATCTATGGATACACCTTAAAAAAGCAGTGCGTGACAGACAGCCCAGAAATCTCAAAGAACTGAAAGACTTTTGTAAGGAAGAATGGGCAAAGATACCTCAAACAATTGAAAGACTCTTGGCTGGCTTCAAAAAGTGTTTACAAGCTGTGATATTTGCCAAAGGGGGCAGTACAAGATATTAACTCTGCAGGGTGCCCAAACTTTTGCAGATGCCATTTTTTGTTTTCTGTTATTTTGAAAGTGTAAATGATGGAAATAAAATCTAACTTTTGTTGACATATTATAAGAATGTCTAATCTGTAATTTGATGCCTTTTGGAGATTTTTCCATCTTTCCTTGGCTTTATGAACATTAATACAATTTTTTACCTGAGGTGCCCAAACTTTTGATCCCCACTGTAAGATAACATAAGACAGACAGAGAGATTCACACGTCTGTGGGACTTTTATCTCTCCAATAAATTTGAATGTCTAGTAGGCTCCAAGACGTCTATGATAATCTAGGTTTTGATTACTTATAGATTTCAAAAATAATCTCAGAATTTATAATGAATTGTTCAATCAGTCAAGTGTAGAATGTGGGTTTAAGACCAGTTATTGACAGTTAACCCTTAATGGTAATGATGCTAATTTCTTATGCAATAGCACCCCCTAGTGGATGGGTAGGTGACATTACACCGACAGGAAAGGCATTATGGGTGATATGCTCAATACATTCTGGGTATTAAAGTGATGTCATAGTCATTACCATATGTACACACCCAACCTACATTCATTGGGGAATTCCAATTTAGTAGGGTGTGTCTAACTAATTAAAAAGTCTGGTAAACCAGATGTTGGGTACTGTGAACTGTACTGTGCTGTAGACTCTAGGCTGAAAAGGACAGACAAAGACAAAGAGGTCTTCCACTGAAAGATTTCCACAAATGGAAGCCATGAAAGCCATGTGAGATCCCAGCAGTCGGACTGATCACACGGTAACAGACCTATGGCATAGACTTGGTAAGAGACACAAAAAAATGGTATTCCATGTAATTAAGACTAATTGCGATAATGTGGATGGAATTATACCATTTAAGTTGGTGAATAAATTAATAAAATAATTAATTAATTATCTCCATATTGAGATTATAGTTTTAGGATATTGTGAGATTTCATTCTACCTGCAGAAGAATCAAGACTCATAATCTATCAAAGCATGAAATAATTGCTTAGACACATTGATAGAATTCCTACTCGCCAAGCTAAGTGTTTTAAGTATATTTCCCACACAGAAAACTTGTTTCAAGTTCTTCCTCTTAATGTATAGCGAGATCATAAAACTCAGCTATTTGTCTTAATGTCTTACCAAGATCATGTATAGAAAATTGTCCAGAATTGGGTGGAAGTACATCATAGTTCTTCTATGGTTTTGCTCATTCTTGGGATCATGTGATTTGTACTTGCTTAGAAGGGGGGCGAGGAGTGTATTTAGTAATTCCATATTGATATGTCTATATTAGATATGGAACATCTTAATATCATGATGTTCCTCTGGATTGAGTGATATGTAACTTTTTTCTTATATGATATTCCTAACCTAGTAGCTTTTGTTTTATTTTAACAAGTTACTTACTACTCACATGTATTGTTCTACTATATGTAGTCAATAAACAATCTTGTACTGTTAACTAATATATAATTGATATTCATTTGCATATATCATTGTGTTTATTACTCATTTATGTTTATAACCTTATAACCAATATATCTACATACTTTTATAATACCTGTGTATTATTGTATATTGCAAAACTACATCTTAAGTGTTAATGTCATCCCGTCATAAAAAGAACTTGTTGATATCTGAGCAAATAGTCAGACTCAGATCATAATTTTGATAAATTTCATAATTTTAAATTTTTCATAATTAAACATTTTTGTATGACCATACTTCACAACTGAATTATTACTGTATGACAACACCAGACAATGTTGATATATATTCCCTTCTTAGCACTCCCAAGGAGCTCTGTCGGGTCTTTATTATAGAATCACATTAGTTTTTTCAGTTGACAAAAAGGGGAGGGTAAAACTATTGCATCAACAATCGTTTTATATGCTGATTGGTCATTTGAGCATGGCGTAGCATATGTCAACTTCTCTATCTTGAGATTTTTTCCATCCTTCCACAAAGCCCAATATTTAGACTTCAACTGCTAACTTCTTTGCTCCATCCAAGGTTCTCATCTCAATTACAGGCAAAGAGCAAGTTGAGATGTTTCGAATTAAGGAGAAAGCAAAGTTCTTCTGCGATATTTTAGCAAAAGTATATAGCATTTAGCAAAGGCATATAGTATAGATATAGCAATCAATATATCAGAATATTAGAGACCCAACAATTCCCCCCCCCCCCAAGAACTTTGTTTCTTTCCATCTTTCCCTATGATGTGCTCTGCCTAATAGTCCCAGGTTCAAGTGGAGGAAAAAAAAAACGGTATGGGATGCTTCACTGATTTGAGACAAGTGGCTCCTTATGAACCGCACATATAAAAGAAAAAAAGGGGAGAGGGAAAGACAGATAGGGAGTGCAACTTGTGCCGTTACTCTGGTGGAAACCAGTGCAAGTGAAGTAATAAGGTTATGCTAACCTGGGGATGTTGTACGCAGAGTACAACAACTAGTAGCGCATATATCACCCAAATCCAGGATAAGGATCCAGGAGCTGCCCGAGGAGAATCCTGTGTCGCAGATAATCTCTGATCGGTGATGCAAAGCTGAAGGTGTTCCGAAAGAGCGGAGAAAAGAAATCCTCGTAGTGGCGCTCGGTGGGCAGTATTCTTGGAGTAGAAGCAGAAGGAAGGTATATCTCTGTCAGGGTCTGGGCTGGTAGCAGGTAGTGGAGGCTGGTGGTGGATCCGCTGTGCCAGAGAGGCGATGACGTGGGCCGTACCAGGGGAACGGAGTCTAAGGAGTTACTGGTTTTCACCAGAGCCCGCCGCAAAAGCGGGATGGACTTGCTGTGGCAGGTAACCCCCAGGTTGTTCCTCCCAGTAGTGACTCAACCTCTCTGGCTGCTGAGATAAGGCAAGGTACAAGAGGATCAGACGAAGGCGTAGTCGGATGAAGCAAATGGTCAGGGCAGGCAGCAACGGTTCACAGGCAGTAGTCAGCAACGGGTTTTGCAACAGGCAGGGTAACACAGGAACAAAGAACACTTTCTCTCAGGCACAAGGCAACAAAGATCCGGCAGGAGGCTGTGGGAGGAGATAGTATTTATAGGCAGTGCACAGGTGAGGCCTAATTAAGTCCAAGCAGCACTGCCTCTCACAAACCTTAACCCTTAATTAACCACATTGGACCAGGCACCAATCACTGGTGCACTGGCCCTTTAGATCTAAAAGTCCCGGGCCCAAGAGAGCGGTGGCGCACACGCTGAGATGCCGGAGCACTGCCTAGGGACACACTCCGTAAGCGCTCCGGAGCGCTCATCGTTACAGTACCCCCCCCCCCCCTTTGGTCTCCCCCTCTTCTTGGTACAAAGGAACCTGAGAATGAGGCTGCGGTCCAAGATGTTCTCCTCCGGCTCCCAAGATCTCTCCTCAGGACCACAGCCCTCCCAGTCGACCAAAAAAAAACTTCTCCCCCTGACTACTTTGGTCGCCAAAATCTCCTTGACGGAGAAAATGTCAGAGGTGCCAGATACTGGGGTAGGGATGACATCCTTGGGGGAGAAGCGATTAAAGACCGCCGGCTTGAGAAGGGAGACATGTAAGCTGTTTAGTATCCTCAGGGAGGAAGGAAGATAGAGCTGGTAACAAACCAGATTAATCCTCTTCTTGATCTTGAAAGGTCCCAAAAAGCGAGGTCCCAATTTATAGCTAGGGACTCTGAAGGGAATATACTTTGTCCCCGGGGGCAAAAACTGGTGGAGCCCGACGTCTCTTATCCGCCTGGGTCTTCATGCGGGAGGAGGCCTGTAGAAGAGAAAGACGCGACTCACGCCAGATGGTGGCAAAGTCCTGGACAAGCTCATCTACCACAGGCACTCCGGAAGAGGAAGACAAAGGCAAGGGTGGCAAGTGTTACGCCGAGCACTCTGGGTCCCTGCTCCTCCCCGGAGCGCTCGAGGTGTTCCTCTCTCTGCAGCGCCCCGGTCAGACCCGCTGACCGGGAGCGCTGCACTGACTCTGCCGGCGGGGATGCGATTCGCATAGCGGGATGCGCCCGCTCGCGAATCGCATCCCAAGTCTCTCACCTGTCCCGGTCCCCGGCTGTCTCGTCCTGGCACGTGCGGCTACGCTCCATAGGGCGCGCGTGCGCCAGCTCTCTAAGATTTAAAGGGCCAGTGCACCAATGATTGGTGCCTGGCCCAATCTGTCTAATTAGCCTCCACCTGCTCCCTGTCTATTTAACCTCACTTCCCCTTCACTTCCTTGCTGGATCTTGTTGCCATTGTGCCTTGAGAAAGCGTTTATTGTGTTTGCCATAACTGTGTTCCTGACCTCTTGCTATCTCCATTGACTACGAACCTTGCCGCCTGCCCCGACCTTCTGCTACGTCTGACCTTGCCTCTGTCTAGTCCTTCTGTCCTACGCCTTCTCAGCAGTCAGCGAGGTAGAGCCGTTGCCGGTGGATACGACCTGGTTGCTACCGCCGCAGCAAGACCATCCCGCTTTGCGGCGGGCTCTGGTGAAGACCAGTAGCAACCTAGAACCGGTCCACCGACACGGTCCACGCCAATCCCTCGCTGACACAGAGGATCCACATCCAGCCTGCCGAAGAATCCTAACAGCAAGGGGTGACGCCCGTAGAACACATAGAAGATTTATTGGAAGCAGATGATTCCTTATGATTATACGAGAATTCTGCCCACGGAAGATGGTCGACCCAGTCGTCATGACGGGAGGAGACAAAGTGACGGAGATAGTCTCCCAGGATTTGGTTCACACGTTCCACTTGTCCGTTGGATTGAGGGTGGTATGACGAAGAGAAGTCCAATTTGATTCTTAGTTGTCCGCAGAGGGCTCTCCAGAATTTAGAAACAAATTGTACCCCTCTATCGGACACAATATGAGAAGGGAGTCCATGCAAGCGGAAGATATGGTGCAAGAATTGCTTAGCCAACAGGGGTGCAGAAGGAAGAGACTGTAATGGAACAAAATGTGCCATTTTAGAGAAGCGGATAAGATTATAGGCCCCTCTCAAATCCAGTTTAGTGAAAAACTTGGCGCCACGTAGGCGATCGAAGAGTTCTGAAATCAGGGGAAGAGGGTAACGGTTTTTGATGGTGATGCTGTTGAGTCCACGGTAGTCGATGCACGGACGCAGAGTATCATCTTTTTTATAAACAAAGAAGAAACCTGCACCGGCAGGTGAGGAAGACTTCCTGATGAACCCTCTCTGCAAATTCTCCTGTATGTATTCGGACATGGCGTGAGTCTCTGGAGGAGAAAGAGGGTAGATCCTACCCCTAGGTGGTGTGGTACCAGGCAGCAAGTCAATTGGGCACTCATACGGCCTGTGTGGAGGCAAGACCTCGGCTTGTTTCTTACAAAATACGTCCGCAAAGTCGACATATGGTTCATGTAGACCTGGAGGAGGAGAAACAACTGGAGCAGACTTGGCAAGGACTGGCTTGAGGCATCTGCCGAAACAAGAAGAACCCCAACTTCGATCCTCTCCAGAGGTCCAATCCAGAATGGGACAATGGCACTGGAGCCAGGGTAGTCCTAGAAGTAGTTCAGAGGTGCAGTGGGGAAGTACGAAGAACTCCAACTTCTCAGAATGAAGAAGCCCAATATCCATCTGGAGGGGCTCAGTACGGAATTGCACGTCAAGTCTCGCTCCGTTGACAGTGGAGATACAGAACGACTTGTGAAGACGAACTACTGGGATGCTGTACTTGTGAAAAAGTGAAGCATCAATGAAGTTGCCGGCAGAGCCGGAATCCAGAAAGGCAACGGCAGTGAAAGATGTCTTGGCAGGAGCGGAGATCCGCACAGATACTGTGAGGTGTGGAGAGGTAATGTTTACACCTAGTAACGCCTCTCCCACGTTTACTAGGTGCGTGCGTTTCCCTGACGCGGAGGACGAAGAGGACAGTCCTTTAGGAAATGCTCCGTACTAGCGCAGTACAGACAGAGATTCTCGTTTCTCCGGCGAGTCCTCTCTTGTGGGGTCAGGCGAGATCGGTCCACCTGCATGGCTTCCTCGGCGGGAGGCCCAGTAGGCAGCTGCGGTGGACGCTGGAAGACAGGAGCCAAACGAGGATTGCGCTTGGAGCGAGCACTTCCTTCTTCTTGTAGCAGTTCCTCACGTCTCTCGGCGAAATGCATATCAATCCTGGTGGCCAAGTGGATAAGGTCACTCAGGGTAGAAGGCCTTTCCCGTGCGGCAAGAACATCTTATATGTCACTGGACAGACACTTCTTGAACGTGGGACAGAGCGCTTCATTATTCCAGGACAGTTCCGAGGCCAGAGTGCGAAAACGGATGGCGTATTCGCCCACAGAAGAATTTCCCTGATTCAGGGTCAACAAGGCAGTCTCTGCTGAGGCAACTTGGGCTGGTTCCTCAAAAACACTCTGGAATTCTTGGCAGAAGGACTGGACAGTAGTAGTGGCTGGATCGTTGCGGTCCCAAAGCGGTGTGGCCCAAGCCAGGGCCTTCCCGGTAAGCAGACTGACTATAAATGCCACCTTGGCACGTTCAGTAGGGAACTGGTAGGCATCATCTCCAAGTGAAGAGAACACTGTGACAGGAACCCACGGCACTGCTTGGAGTCTCCATCAAATTTTTCCGGCATGGACAGGCAGTATCCGGAGCTGGGAACGGCAGCAGGCTGAATGGGTGGCATAGGAGCAGGCGGTGGAGATAGTTGCTGCTGGGCTGTCAGAAGTTGCTGCATCATGGCGGACATCTGGTTCAGCAGATGACCTTGCTTTGCGATCTGCTGAGATTGATGGGTCACAATGGTGATAAGGTCAGCGACACTTGGCAAAGGCCCCTCAGCGGGATCCATGTCCGGATCTTACTGTCAGGGTCTGGGCTAGTAGCAGGTAGCGGAGGCTGGTGGTGGATCCGCTGTGCCAGAGAGGCGATGACGTGGGCTGTACCAGGGGAACGGAGTCTAAGGAGTTACTGTTTTGGACGAAGCAAATGGTGAGGGCAGGCAGCAACGGTTCACAGGCGGTAGTCAGCAACTGGTTCGGCAACAGGCAGGGTAACACAGGAACAAAGAACGCTTTCTCTCAGGCACAAGGCAACAAAGATCCGGCAGGAGGCTGTGGGAGGAGATGGTACTTATAGGCAGTGCACAGGTGAGGCCTAATTAAGTCCAAGCAGCACTGCCTCTCACAAACCTTAACCCTTAATTAACCACATTGGACCAGGCACCAATCACTGGTGCACTGGCCCTTTAGATCTAAGAGTCCCAGGCCCAAGAGAGTGGGGGCGCACACGTTGAGACGCCGGAGTGCTGCCTGGAGACACACGCCGTAAGCGCACCGGTCCAGGAGCGGGGACCGGAGCGCTCGGCGTTACAATCTCCGATGGTAAATAACCAATGCAGACAAGCAAAATAATAAAAACAAAGTGCAGTTTAATAAATCTAATGAAATTAACGGACTACACATTGCGAGGGGCAGGACCCCCTCAGGTCCAATAGTCTAGCAGCATTAGATGACATCATTATATAAGGGGAAAAACTGCAAAAAATGGGCTAGAATAAAAACATGGACATACAGAAAATCAGAGCTGGTAACACATAAACACTAAAGATGAGCGAACTTACAGTAAATTCGATTCGTCACAAACTTCTCGGCTCGGCAGTTGATGACTTTTCCTGCATAAATTAGTTCAGCTTTCCGGTGCTCCCATGGGCTGGAAAAGGTGGATACAGTCCTAGGAGACTCTTTCCTAGGAATGTATCCACCTTTTCCAGCCCACCGGAGCACCTGAAGGCTGAACTAATTTACGCAGGAAAAGTCATCAACTGCCGAGCCGAGAAGTTCGTGACGAATCGAATTTACTGTAAGTTCGCTGATCTCTAATAAACACCTTGTGAGAATTAAAATAAAATATAAATATAAAAATATTAATATTTAGCAATACAGCACATACGCATTCAACTCATGAGAAGTATAATTGGCTAGGGTCTGAAAAATTCCATACATGTTATTATATTCTGTATAACTAACAAGACTTCTAATACGGGTCTATGATATGGGGAAGAAAGACTCAATAAAGTGGCATGTGCAAACAGTTCTCTGTATCAGAAATGGACTGCAGCAGGTGTCACTATGGACCAGTGTGGTATGGGAGAGCAAGGGATGAGATAGATGAGAAAGTAGCAATGCTCACAGAATCATAAATAGCCATAATGTATTTTATCTCTAAAAAAGTATTGTTATTAATGTATATGAAAAGAAATGATATATAAAGTTATAATAATAAATAATAAATTAACAGTGGATTATAATGGTTTAAAAGACAAAAGGTACTTAGAAAAAACTCAATATCAAGAATCAAGAAGATTGACCTGCAAAGAGATATTGTTTAGTTCTAGTGAATTAATTTGATCGCCTCATTGAGACCATGTGGTTGCAAACTGTTACATTCTTATACTGGTCAAATTTCATTTGACACAGTCACCATTGGAGAGGAATAAATTACTCAGGTTATGTCAAATTAAGTAAACAATCATACATTTATTTTAGGCTCATAGACAAATATGGCAAACAGAACAAACTAGTAAATCTTATGTTAATAACAGTTCTTGCTTAAGTATTACAATAATGACATTAGGAAGTATAGGCATGTTCTGAGAACAATCTCACCAAGTGAGGGTTGTGTGGGCTGGATCCATCATGGAAAGTTCATCTAAGATGGCTTCCTCCTTCATCAGACTTGTCTGGCTCCGCCTCCTTCCTCTTAGCTTGGCTTACTTCAATGGTCTTGCTTCATGATGCCCTCCTCGTCCTCCATGAATGAGTGAGGTCTCCTTAATGATGCTTCCATTATGATGCTTCCATAATGATGCCTTAATGATCCTGCAGTCTTCTTAAATACCGTACTTATGGGTGTGTTCTGTACATATGTGGGCGTGGTTGTACTCAGCCTTATATCCATAAATATACTTATCTCTATATATCTCCTCCTAGTGGGTTGGTTTGAGTATATCTTTAACTTAAGGGTGTATACATTATGTCATGCTTAACTTGCATACTGATTGGACATTAGTACCCTTCCTAGAATAGTATAGTTATGCATACCTCAGCAATTCTATCTATAGTATTCAGCTATAGCTTAACTGTTCCTAAAGGTCATGGCATCCATTTTAGGTTTGACTCTTGTCAGCCATCTTGTATACCCTTGCATAAGTTATATTGTATATTAATCATTTTAACATTTCCCCCTATTATGAGTTTTTTAAAATTACTCATAATACAGTTGTTTTAATATACAATTACCATAGTAACAATTATTAGTAACCAAATCCTTACTTTGTAGTCTTTTTATAAATCAATTAGACAATCCCCTTTAAATTAGTATATATCATCTTAGAATATCAGTGTTAAGTAAATTAATTCATTCATGGTATACATTGGTATTATTATCATTATTCTAATAATTCCATGTCATAGTATATCATGATATGTAACAAATCATGTTATACTAGTCCATACAATAATACATTATCATTTTCCCATATTGAGATATATTATTTCATGTTATGTTGTGTTGTGGTATACTGTAATTTATTTTTCATGAAAAACATTTTTAACCAATACCTAAATCTAATCTAAATATTTGTCTTCTTGGGTCTTGGAAAAAATCAAAATATAGAAGATCAATGTAACTTTTGACTCAGTCCATAACACAGTCCATAAAAAATCCTTGAAATGGAAAAACTTTACAAAATCCTTGAAAAACAGAAAGTCATTGTCCTTTGATTATTTTTACCAATAATAACGAATTTTCTTTCTTTGCTCCAATTCTATGAGCATACTTTTTCTCAGTTGGTTCCTTGAATTTTACTGTAACAGGAAACATTCTTTTTAGTCCTGGACAGCCAAGGGTTAGCATCCCTTGATGATAAGTCACTTCCTTGCAGACTCTGCATCAGCACTGCAACAGTTAATTTAACTCTTCTCTTTCTTTGCTGGAACAACAGCTGGTGATAAGAAAACAATCCTTTTTCAAATAACTTTTTTCTTCACCTTTTGGCTCATGGACTTATGTTTTAGCCCAATTTGCAGAAACAATACATTTCTTTAGCTCCTTTGCTTGAGACAGAAGCTGATGGTCAAATACCTCACTCTGTAACTTGACTCAGGCGGTGAATTCCACTCAGGCCTTTTTCTCTTAGTCATCTGTAGAACTAGAAGTCCCAGCAAGTCCTCTTTATATTCCTTTAATACAGGTAAACCTTAGCATTGGTTACCTCTGGACTTCAGACTCCTATTCATCTGTAGGCATGAAGTCTTTTTCCTGAAACACAGTTCATCATATCCTTGATCCTCACAGCAAGTGAAATCCTTTCCCCATGGGAGTATTTTAAAATAATTTCAACAGAGAAGTTCTTTGAAAACAATCTGTAGTCAGTCCCAGCAATGATGCTCATCAGCTGTTCTTGTCCATCAATTGTCCAGCAAATATCCTTTGGAAAAATAGTCAATTAAAAAATAACAGATAGTCCAAAAGTCCAAAAACTTATCTTTGTTCTTCATCTGTTTTACTTGGATATCCCACTTGATTTTGGAAATATCAAAAATAATCAAAAACAAAAACTCTTCTTTTTCCCTAAACTATACCCAAAATATTGGTAACTTTTCCTATAATATATTCATTACAATATACCACATCATTTCATATCATATATACCTTATAATTCTAAATATGAAATAATTATAAATATTACTTATGATTATTATTATGACACATATGCTAAACATTACTCTATGACTATTCATATTATTATTATACTATTATATTAACCATATCTGACTGCGAATTCTAAATATCTTAAAACAATACAATAGTATAATAGTAAACAAGTCATAACTCATAAGTTATTCTCATATGTTATGTAAATCGAAGCATACTCATAACATTCTTATTTTTATTTCACATTAATAATTACTTAAATATAACCTTAAACTTTATTAATTACCCATGTATTCCACCATGTTATTCATTATATAAAATTGACACTTAAAATAATCTTTATTACCCAATTTTTTTATTATGCCACATGACACTATAAAATGTGTATAAAACCTTATATTGTTGTATGTATTTAACTTTTTTTGTACCTTTTTTAGAAGTTATAGGGATTTATTATATCACTTTCCCAATACCAGACTTTGTCTTAACAGCTGTCACTTGCCCCATTCAGCTTATGAGAGCCGAAGCACTCTGTGACCCTTGTTGTTGGGAACACCACAATATATTTCAAAGGGTAGGATTACTGTATGTAAGAGAGAGATGGAATTTCCCTCTTCCTTGTTACTGTGTTTGTAATACCATTTAATAAAGAAACCCAGTGAAACCCAATATATATTTGTCACCAGCCTTGTTATAGTAATGGACTCCATTAAAATGAATAAAATAATTCCCCACATTTTTACCTATGTGAATTACATGAAGATTTACTTGTGTAAACATTTATACAACACAAGACATTCACAAACACACATATATGAATTAGTGTATATACTTGAATTATTACCATATGAATATTCATGTATACTGAACATGTAAAACAAAGAACAATTAATAATTGAACCTACATTATGTCAGTGTGTAATTACCTTAAAATTCCTTCATATGAAAATAACCATAATGTAACTTAAACTTTCTTAAAATTAACTAGAATAAAATAAAATATACCCCTAGAACCTTTAATAATTAATAATATTTGAAATAATTTGATTCATCAATCTCTCCATATTAACATAGAAATATATGTATTTTCATGTCAATATGTAATTCTCTCTATAATTTGGTATGGAATGAAATATTGTGCACTCATATCTTATTCTATATAAGACCAATCATTATTAACCATTTATCTTTTGAATTTCAAACATTATTCTGTATTTCTTAGAACATAGCATACTTCAGTCACTTCACTATATTCTCCGTACTCAACATATTTATTCACTCACTGAATACACCTTTTCATACATTTAATTATAAAATGTTGATCAACATATGCTTTCTTACATTTAATAATTTGAATTTGGTACCATAAAAATATACAATTTATATGAAGTACTTCCCAAGAATTCAATTAATTATTTAATATATGTATTAACTAAATTAATGAATTAAAGACATGTCTTTGAAAATATCCAAAAGGCTCATCTTTTCAATACTTTTAACTCACTTCTTGCAAACACTGCGGTGTCATCACTCACATCACACTCTGGTTTCAGTCTTCCAAAGACACATTTCTTAATTTACTTACAATGTATATCCTTAATTATACATATGGTCACACATGGTCCCTGTCAATCACAGATACATGCATACATTGCAACAAATGCTCGTACCCAAGGTTTCACATGCCCGTGCCCATTTTGTCCTTCACTTACACACGTGCATTTACAATGGCGACAGATACATGGACTCAAGGTTACTTAAATAGAGGAGACAGAGAAGAAGCATGCTTACTTTACAGAGCAAAATGGATAACTTTATTCTTCATGCTTTTTAAACATATACAAGATGCAATTATACATGTAAGTACATACAATACATTATTTAAACTCCATTAGCCAATGTTAGTCACAAACTTATAGCTAATCAGTTCTTGTCCTGCATCTCTGTTAACCATATCCTTGGGACAAAATAACTTTTATTTGTTTTCACAACTTTTACTTCGACTAAGAGATAAAAGCAGATATAATTAGTTACATATTCCATTATCATTGCAGAATAACATCATATAACAGTGGTCTCCAGATTATAACCCTGCAGCTGTTTCAAAGAAACATGATCTTTCTCTATCTTATCAATAATGTATATGCATACAAACATATCACTAGTACTATACATCTATATATTTAAATAGCTATACACAGATATATATATATCTATATATATATATATATGTACACATCTAATCTGTCTAACTCCATAGAGTATATATATATATATCTCCACTCTTTACCATAACAAATGTAGCAAAGAGTAAAAACATATAACATTAGTTAATCTCTCACTACCATCTAATATAACTAACATTTTTTACATAATATTGCCAAAATCCATTAGACTAGCCAAAAATCATTTACCATGTAATCTATACTTAAGATTATTTAAAACCTTTTTATCCAATTGCTATTTTTGGTTTAATCATTTCTTTCATAAGAAAATCAGTAAACAATCCCATTAACCCTTTAATTTCTCTATGCTCTACTTTCTCTAACTTACAATGTTTAAGCCTGTCACTCAAAGACCTTGTTAAAGCTGGGATGTCACTTTCCTGTAGAGTTGTCTTAGCTTCACTACCAACAGCTGTGTTTTGATTGGACAGTGCAGAGTGAATTCCTTCAATCTTGCCTGCTAACACTTTTACTGGATTACTTTCAAAATTAATTGTTTCATTATTATATGACTCAACATTTATATGTAGTAATCTCCTCCGCTGTTCATAGATTGCATCCTGATTTTTGTAACTCTTTTTAGACAATGTTGGGGTTACAATTCCTTTGGATATAGGTTTACTCAGATTATGTGTTGAACTTTTCCGGAGCTGTGGGATTTCTGTCATGTGATCTCTCAGTGTTATGTGTCTCTTCTGAGCTACCATTTTCTCCCTTGGCTTGTGTCTCACTTGCCTGATGTCTGACACTGGTTCTGGCTTTGTCTGCCTAATGTTCTCCTGTATGTTGGTCTTTTTACAAGTGTGCCTAGCCATGTTGTTTTGTGATATGTTAGAAGCCTGACAATTCTTATCTTTTTGTTGCTTCCTGGCTACATCAATTAGTTTAGCGACTTCGATTAACGAATTTTTCTTTGACGCTATTGCTAATATTACTTTATCCACAAAAGGAAACTTTTTAATAAATGTACTTATCATAATCTGATTTTTATCAATTGATGTGTTTTTGTCCATAATCACCTTGAACATTCGTTCAAAACTTTTCATGTACTCAAAAACACATTGGTTTTTTCCAATTTGATAGGAAGTTAACATATCCATGCTCGGAATGTCCTTGTTGACACCTGTACAGAGCATTGTCAGCCTGTCAACATCATCACATTCCAACCATTCTTCTCCCTGTACATTGTGATGTAACTCTATAATTCTCCAAATATCCACAGGGATATATAATCGGAAAGTTTTATTGATTTGAAACTTGGTTAAACCAAGCTTGGCTACGTGTACCTCAAAAACTTCTAAGCTTCTCGCTACATGAAATTTCTTATTAAATGTAGGGATTCCTTTTTTAAGTTTACTCAAATAATGTAATTCTGTTAACAAATGCATTGACCTGTCACTTTGACAGATGTCAGCAGCTGACTCCCTTAAGTCTTCACTACACTGAGTAGTAAACATTGCTTGTGACTCTGTATCCAAATCAGATGTCAACACATTTTGACTCTGACTTGTTACGTCACCATTACATTGTATACCACAATCTTTTCTGGATACAATTTCTGGATCATTTCCATGTATCAGAACTTGATCATGGAAAGCTTGTGACAGATGTACCAGATTTGCTACCTTACATTTCTCTTTATTTACAAATAGTTTACCATCTATTTCCTTATTCTTAGTTTCATATTCTGTTACTAATTTAAACCATAACTGTTTTAAGTCTACTTTAGATGCATCTAACTTAAAATTAGACATGTCTGAAACCTGCATTTTACATTTGTCTACCATAATATAGAGTAATTAAAACAATACTCACCAGATAGCCTCTTGTCTCTCAGTCTGCTTTGCTGAAACGTCCTTTAGCAATTTCCCGCAGCTGAATTCTTTTCCTGGCCTTCTCCAATGGTCGTCAGATTCTTCGGTTCTCGTCTTTCTGGAAGCTTGTATCATCTGTACACGTCTCTCCCCCTGTACAAGCTGAACAAAGACGAATGGCTGGCGTCGCCAAAATGTTACATTCTTATACTGGTCAAATTTCATTTGACACAGTCACCATTGGAGAGGAATAAATTACTCAGGTTATGTCAAATTAAGTAAACAATCATACATTTATTTTAGGCTCATAGACAAATATGGTAAACAGAACAAACTAGTAAATCTTATGTTAATAACAGTTCTTGCTTAAGTATTACAATAATGACATTAGGAAGTATAGGCATGTTCTGAGAACAATCTCACCAAGTGAGGGTTGTGTGGGCTGGATCCATCATGGAAAGTTCATCTAAGATGGCTTCCTCCTTCATCAGACTTGTCTGGCTCCGCCTCCTTCCTCTTAGCTTGGCTTACTTCAATGGTCTTGCTTCATGATGCCCTCCTCGTCCTCCATGAATGAGTGAGGTCTCCTTAATGATGCTTCCATTATGATGCTTCCATAATGATGCCTTAATGATCCTGCAGTCTTCTTAAATACCGTACTTATGGGTGTGTTCTGTACATATGTGGGCGTGGTTGTACTCAGCCTTATATCCATAAATATACTTATCTCTATATATCTCCTCCTAGTGGGTTGGTTTGAGTATATCTTTAACTCAAGGGTGTATACATTATGTCATGCTTAACTTGCATACTGATTGGACATTAGTACCCTTCCTAGAATAGTATAGTTATGCATACCTCAGCAATTCTATCTATAGTATTCAGCTATAGCTTAACTGTTCCTAAAGGTCATGGCATCCATTTTAGGTTTGACTCTTGTCAGCCATCTTGTATACCCTTGCATAAGTTATATTGTATATTAATCATTTTAACACAAACAATGAAGACTATAAATCCAAAACATTTCTTTTTTGGATGAAGTTTCGATTCTATTATGTATATGCGGAGGGATATAATCAATTGGTATAATGGAAATTACATTGTCAATGTATTCTTCTTTATGCGCTTAAGTGATATGCTGGGAAAGACTGTGGAGCATGAAATCGATTCTTTAAATTATTACGGTGTTGATTAAGCCGACAGTGCAATTTTTGGGTAGTGCGACCTACATACTGTTGGCCGCATATGCAATTAATTAACTATATTACATATGAAGACTGACAGGACATATTGTACTTTATAGGGAAGACTTCACCTGTATATGTACTAGAGAAAGTGGTTTAGGTGTCTTCTATAGTTAGGCAACATCTACATCTCGGACAATTGCACTTAAACACTACTTTTTTCACACTAGAGGGAGAGGTGTCACTCTGAATATGTTTGTTTGTTTCTTGATCCGACTAGGCACCATGATGTTTTGTAAAGAGAGAGCTCTACGGAAAGTGAGACCTGGCCTAGAGGGTAAGATCTTTTTAAGTTAAGGATCGGATTTTAGGATGTCATGATATTTGGTTAGGACATTTTTCTTTTTTGTGTCCCCCTGTATAGGTTGTGACAAAGTTTGTAATATATTTCTGGTTGCTCTCATTTTTTTCTCTTTTTTTTCTTTCTTTTGTTCTTTACAGGCTCCTCATTGTCATCCCCGGATTCCTGAAAGCATGCATCAAGGTGAGTAGTCGAAAGGCATTCTTCTTGTGTCAGCACAGAGGCATCTTTCACCAATTGTTTTCTCGATAAAACGTGTTTTTAAAATTGCAGCTTGAGAGAGGAATGTTGAATCTTTTGTGCAGTTTTTTCTAATTCTGGGAAATTGACCATATGGCATGTTTTCACGACATTTCCGGTAGTGACTGCTAAGGAACGGGATATAGCTATTCGAATAGACGGGTTTAAAATATGTAGCAGTAATTAGCTAATTTTCTTCATGCGAAATAAAAAGATCAAGGAATTCTATAGAGGTTTTTGAATATTTTGGGGATAGAGTTATACCCCAATTATTGAAATTAATATCTTGAATTAAAATGTTGATTTTCATTAATATCACCCTGCCATAAGATAAACATGTCATCGATATAACGTTTATAGGTGACCATGTTCTTTTGAAACAGTGGGTGGCAGGTAAAGCACCCCATAAAAAGATTTGCATAAGACGGGGCCACTCGAGTCCCCATAGCTGTACCCTTTATCAGGCAGGGTGATATTAATGAAATCGACATTTTAATTCAAGATATTAATTTAAATAATTGGAGTATAACTCTAACCCCAAAATATTCCAAAACATCTCACGAATTTCTTGATCTTTTTATTTCGCATGAAGAAAACAAGCTAATTACTGCTACAAATTTTAAACCCGTCGATTCGAATAGCTGTATCCCGTTCCTCAGCGGTCACTACCGGAAATGGCGTGAAAACATGCCATATGGTCAATTCCGCAGAATTAGAAAAAACTGTTCAAAAGATTCAACATTCCTCTCTCAAGCTGCAATTTTAACAAAAGTCTCTGTGCTGACACAAGAAGAATGCCTTACAACTACTCACCTTGAAGGAAGCTTTCAGGAATCTGGGGATGACAATGACAAGCCTGTAAAGAATAAAATAAAGAAAAAAAAGAGAAAAAAATTAGAGCACCCAGAAATATATTACAAACTTTGTCACAACCTATTCAGGGGGACACAAAAAAAAACAATGTCCTAACCAAATATTGGGACATCCTAAAATCCGATCCTTACCTTAAAAAGATCTTACCCTCTAAGCCGGGTCTCACTTTCCGTAGAGCTCCCTCTTTACGGAACATCATAGTGCCGATCAAGAAAGAAACAAAACATTTTCAGAGTGACACCTCTCCCTCTAGTGTGAAAAAAGGAGTGTTTAAGTGCAATTGTCCAAGATGTAGATGTTGCCTAACTATAGAAGACACCTAAACCACTTTCTCTAGTACATATACAGGTGAACTCTTCCCTATAAAATACAATATGTCCTGACAGTCCTCATATATATTTAATTAATTGCAAATGTGGCCAACAGTATGTAGCTCGCACTACCCCAAAATTGCACTGTCGGCTTAAAGGGGTATTTCAGGAAAAAACTTTTTTTTATATATATCAACTGGCTCCAGAAAGTTAAACAGATTTGTAAATTACTTCTATTAAAAAATCTTACTCCTTTCAATACTTCTGAAGCTAAGGTTGTTCTTTTCTGTCTAAATCCTCTCTGATGACACCTCTCTCAGGAAAAGCCAGGTTTAGAAGAGGTTTGCTATGGGGATTTGCTTCTAAACTGGGCGTTTACCGAGACAGGTGTCATCAGAGAGGATTTAGACAGAAAAGAACAACCTTAACTTCAGAAGCTCATAAGTACTGAAAGGATTAAGATTTTTTAATAGAAGTAATTTACAAATCTGTTTAACTTTCTGGAGCCAGTTGATATATATATATATATATATAAAAAAAAGTGTTTCTCTGGAATACCCCTTTAACCCCTTCATGACGAGCGACGTACATGTACGGCACCGTGAAGTGTCACTTGGTGCGCGGCGACCTACGTGAATGTCGCGGGGTTCCGGGAGCGCCGCGTCACCGGTAGCGGTGATCGGGCCGGGATGAATGCTGTCATCCCGGCACTTCGCCGAGCGGGGTCCTTGCTGTGTGGGCATGCTGGGACTTGTAGTTTTGCAATATTTAGAGGGGTTCAGGTTGTAGATCACTAAGTGGTCTCAAACTGTAGCCCTCCAGATGTTGCAAAACTACCACTCTCAGCATGCCCAGACAGCAGTTTGCTGTCTGGGCATGCTGCGAGTTGTAGTTTTGCAACATCTGGAGGGCCACAGTTTTGAGACCACTGGACAGTGATTTACAACCTGAAACCCTCTAAAACTACAACTACCAGCATTCAGGAACAGCATGCTGGGAGTTGTACTTGCGTGCCTCCAGCCATTGCATAACTACATCTCCCAGCATGCCCTTCCGCAATCAGTACATGCTGGGAGTTGTAGTTTTGCAACAGCTGGAGGCACACTGGTTGGAAAATACTGAGTTAGGTCTTAGAACCTAACTCAAGGTTTTCCAACCAGTGTGCCTCCAGCTGTTGCAAAACTACAACTCCCAGCATGCATGGTCTGTCAGTGCATGCTGGGAGTTGTAGTTTTGACCCCCCTCCCATGTGAATGTACAGGCTACATTCACACTGGCGGCAAATTACAGTGAGTTCCCCGCAAATTTTCCGCCGCAGCTCAAACTCAGTGTAATCTGCCGCCAGTGTGAATGTAACCTAAAAACACTACACTACACTAACATAAAATAAAGAGTAAAACACTACATATACACACGTACAGTGGGGAGGAGCCGGTTGATACAGTTAAAGGGGTTTTCCAGGCAAAACCTTTTTTTATATATATATATCAACTGGCTCTGGAAAGTTAAACAGATTTGTAAATTACTTCTATTAAAAAATCTTAATCCTTCCAATAGTTATTAGCTTCTGAAGTTTTCTGTCTAACTGCTCAATGATGATGTCACATCCCGGGAGCTGTGCAGTTCCTATGGGGATATTCTCCCATCATGCACAGCTCCCGGGACGTGAGTCATCAGAGAGCAGTTAGACAGAAAACAACAAATCAGCTTCAGAAGCTAATAACTATTGGAAGGATTATGATTTTTTTAATAGAAGTAATTTACAAATCTGTTTAACTTTCCGGAGCCAGTTGATATATAAAACAAAGTTTTGGCCTGGAATACCACTTTAAGGCATGATCTGTAAAGAGATCAATATGTTTCTTAAGACATTAGTATACAATGTATTGTACACATCTTAAATAGATAAAACCTTATATATTGACCTTTATGTCCATGGATTGTTTTGAGGTATTTTTCTATATCTTTATATATGCTTTAGAGAATAATTATAAGTCTATTTCAATGTCACAATATCCACTCTGTTAATTAGGAAGAGATTACACTTATGACACAAAAAGTTTGACACATATAACTATAATATATAAAACAACGACAACACATAAAATAAACACATATATAGCATTTATATTGTGTATGTGGAACCTAATTGCCATGACGACTGCAGAGTACGCATGTACCACCTGGCATAACACAACTCCCTAGCAATATAGGATTATATAGATCCGGACAAGAGATCTACCTGAGCTCAGATCCCCAGGTCCATAACATGTGTGGAACTTTCCTATAACTGTGCAGTGACTCAGATGCATAACAGGACTCGATGAAGTCCTGCAACAGGCGCACGGTACCTTGCGCCGGCGCACCAGAATGCATGCAATGGTAGGACTTCTAAGTTCCCTGACATGCGCGGAGTCCTTCACTCACGTGCCGTAGATCAAATACCATGGTAAGATCATGCGCGATAATTGGCACATGCGTTGTCAGCTCATTGAGTGAAAATAAACATCTAAGTGGAATGACATGCGCGGCGCGCTTTGATGTGCTGAGGATCGCATCGCATTCATGTGCGAGCGACTCATACATCTGATTGGAGTAGAGAAACCCGGCAATTGAAACTGACGTCAAACACCATTGTATATAAGCAGGATCAGCATGCCCCCTGGCCATTAGCCACCAGTCCTTTCTGAGGAAGCTTGGGAACAATTGAAACATTAAAGGCACCGGCTAATTAACATTTTAACTGGCAGCTTTTCAGTCTCCTAAGTGACAATACGAAATAGTGCTTCAACTGAGGGGCCATATAAACACTAGTGCACCCTGATAAACAGCAGCACGATTGTCACTTGCAAACTGTACCATAGGCAGACTGGAGCTGCGGTTTTAATCTTTGTGTGGTCCTGACATCTAGTGGACACATTGCTAACTGCACCTCAACTATTCACATTAATAGTAAAAATAAATAAAAGTTAAATTTTAATTGGGAGGGATCTAGTTTAGGGTACCCCTTTGGGTGCTTTCCCCTAAAGTTGTTGTTACATATATCATTTTAGGCCCCCATATATAGCTGTAGGCTCCCTGTGCCCCCATATAGAGTTATAGGCCCCCTGTGCCCCCCATATATAGCTTTAGGCCCCTCTGTGCCCCCATATATAGTTGCAGCCTCCTCATATATAGTTGCAGCCTCCTCCTATGTATTGCCATAGTTGTAGGCTTCTCTTACCCCCTGTATAGTTGCAGGCCCCGCTGTGGCCCTTCCTATAGTTGTAGGCCCCTCTGTGCCTCCATATATAGTTGTAGGCCCCCTGTGCCCCCATATATAGTTGTAGGTCCCTCTGTGTCCCCACAGATATACTGCCTCCAGCTATATATACACAGCATGTCTGTGTATTGCCATGCTTCGGTGCTCCGACCACTGCTCCTACAGTAGGTCCCTGGACCAGAAGAGCAGTGGTCTGAACATTGAAGGTGGCATGTCGGATAATTACTTTCCTGGCCAGCTCGCTTTAGGACGGATAAACCCCTCTCAGTGAAGTTAGTGAGAAAAGAAAAATCACATGTACAATCCCCCATCCTCACATGTATATAATCGCCCCCCATCCTCACATGTATATAATCGCCCCCCCTCCTCACATGTATATAATCGCCCCCCATCCTCACATGTATACAATGGCCCCCCTCCTCCCATGTATACAATAGCCCCCCTCCTCACATGTATATAATCCCCCCTCCTCACATGTATATAATCGCCCCCCCCCCCCATTTCTATGATGAATGATGATGGGATAGGAGAGATAAATGCTGTTGGAAGAGGAGAAGATAGTATAGAAAATCATACCAGTAAGAAGATAACAGTCATGACTTGGCCTGCAGGATTTACACACACCAGCACAGGAAGCAGCACATCCCCCTCTGCTCCGCTCCTCTCTATCAGTAGGAAGTGACGTCACACGTCTATTCTCCCAGGCAGCCGCTGCGCTGCTCTTAAAGGGCCGGTGCATTGCCATAGAATGAGATTTGCCATCATAGAATTAGATGCTCCGCCTCCATGACATCCTATTGGCTCACACTTGTCACGTGACATATTTAACCGTCACACATCGACGCGCACGGCAGCCTCAGTTTGGCTATCACAGGGAGAGGATTTCCTCTCCCTGTGATAGCTGAAGCTGCACGGAGCTCATCTCATTCTATGGCAATGCTCCCCGTCCCCTGCTAACTCTCAGGGAACGGGGAACAGAAAGTAGAGCAGCGAGCGCAGCTAAAGTTGTACTGCGCATGCGCAGCACTACGCAAATAGCGTAGGTAGGTAGATTAGTGTAGGTTGTAATTTAGCATAGTTTAGGCACCACAACTCCCAGCATGCCCAGACAGCTAAAGGCTGCCCAGGCATGCTGGGAGTTGTAGTTTAGCTTAGATTAGACAGCGAAGGGACTACAACTCCCAGCATGCCCAGACAGCTTAAGGCTGCCCAGGCATGCTGGGAGTTGTAGTTTAGCTTAGATTAGACAGAAAAAGTACTACAACTCCCAGCATGCCCGGACAGCTAAAGGCTGCCCAGGCATGCTGGGAGTTGTAATTTAGCTTAGATTAGACAGCGAAGGGACTACAACTCCCAGCACACCCAGACAGCTTAAGGCTGCCCGGGTATGCTGAGAGTTGTAGTGCAGTGAAGGGACCACAACTCATAGCATGCCCAGACAGCTAAAGGCTGCCCAGACATGCTGGGAGTTGTAGTTTTACACAGGTATAAAGTAGTTAGCGTAGTGTTAGCGCGATTTTTGCGTAGTTAGCGTAGCGTTAGCTCAATTTTAGCGTAGCTTTAGTTTAGTGTTAGCGCAGTCTTACAGTTTTTTGCGTAGCATAGTGTTAGCGCAGTTGTAGCGTATTTTGCATAGTGTAGTGTTAGCGCAGTTGTAGCGTATTTAGCATAGCGTAGTGTTAGCGCAGTTGTAGCGTAGCTCAGTGCTAGCGTACTTTTAGCGTATTTAGAATAGTGTAGTGTTAGCATAGTTTTAGTGTATTTACCGTAGCTTAGTTTTAGCGCAGTTTTAGTGTATTTAGCTTAGTGTAGTGTTAGCGTAGTCTTAGAGTAGTTAGTGTAGTGTAGTGTTAGTCCAGTTCTAGCATAGTTGGCGTAGTTGTACACGGGTGTAGTGTAGCTAACTTAGTTTTACAGGCAGATAAAGTGTAGTTTAGAGAGTTTAGCATGGGGTGTAGCTTAGCTTAGTCATAAAGTGAAGGGGCTACAACTCCCAGCATGCCCAGAGAGCCAAAGGCCGTCCGGGCAGGATGGAAGTTGTAGTTTTGCAAAAGTAGCAGAGGCAGTTGCGCTCTGCTACGTTAATGCAGTATACGGCCACCTGTATAGATGGCTGATCACAAGGCCACTTACCCACCTCCATTCCTGCTCCGTCACTGGACTTTTAGCAATGCAGGAAGATGACGGAACTGGAAAGGGGGTGGTAAGTTAGGCTCTCCAGGTACTAACCCATTTTTTTTGTGTTTTTCTTCTCGTTTCAGATCCGTGAATGCGGAGGACTACATCGGAATCGGTGGACTACAACGATGACCTGCAGTTTTTTCTTTTCTTTTAATAAAATGGTTAACGAGGGCTGTGGCGGAGTGTTTTTCCTAATAAAAATGTTTTAACTTGTGTGTGCTTTTTTTCTTTGTTATTACTTTATAGGCTTAGTAGTGAAAGCCGTTGTGTAGACGGAGTCCATTACTAAGTCGGGGCTTAGCGTCAGCCCCAAAAACAGCTAGCGCTAATCCCCAATTATTACCCCGGTACTCACCGCCACAGGAGTACCGGGAAGAGCCGATACAAACAGGCCTAGAGCGCAAAATATGGCGCTCTTGGGCCTAGGCGGTAACAGGCTGGCGTTATTTAGGCTGGGGTGGGCCAGTAATGATGGTCCTCGCCCACCCTGGTAACGTCAGGCTGTTGCTGTTTGGTTGGTATTTGGCTGAAAATGAAATGACGGGGAACCACACACAGGACGAAGGTATCGCCGAAACGATCGTTGGGGTGGCGTCACTCCTGCTTGGGTCAGCTGCTGCATTGTTTTTCTATAGTTCCTTGGTATGTATGCTGGTTCTAAGACATGATTATGCACTCTATGGAAGCTGTAATAGCCCCTATTATGCACTTTATATTTGTCCACCAGTCATGCACTTTATTTTTGTGGTGATGTATTATGCGCAAGCAGGTAGTGTCGCCCCTTTTGTCTAGTCTCCCCCAGTAGTTGTAATCCTCCCCCTCTTTTATATTAGAAGTAGAGCAGGAAAAAACCCTCAGGTATGGCGCTGCAGACTCTTGTAGACAGATGAGGCGGATGCCAAAGGTAATAGGAAAGTCCTCAGCAGGACATTTTATTAAAAAAACAATAAAATGTTTTATGAACTACATGTTTTTAATACAATCAATAAAATTATATATATTTTATATTCTACTTAAATGACTCCTTTTGTATTTGTGGTATAAGTTCCGACTTAGTAATGGACTCTATCCAGAAAGAAAAAGAAACACGCAAAACAGCGCACACCCATAAATATCAAAAAGTACTCTTTATTAATACATAAATCAAAAAGACAGACAAGGTTATTAAAAACATTTAAAACAGGCCTAAAGCAGCCAAAGCACAAAACAGGGTGAGCCCCCCTCAACAAAGGAACCCCACCCAGGGCACCTGCCTATTACAGTACATCAATATCGTCACTATGTCATACAAATAAGCTACCGCATAGCACTATATTCATAACAACAGCCCACATACAACCTGTATTCTCATGTAGCAAGTAATGATGAAGTGACACAGGACGGTTAGTGGAGGTGTGTCCAGGCAAATGCCCCCCTAAAGACCCCACGCGTTCCGTTGCCCGTCGGCAACTTCCTCAGGGGTGTTGTGCTTCTATTTCCTTACATCTGTCTTATATATATTCCATAATCAACTTAATTACAAAGGTCTGTTTGACCAGAAGGAGATACCTGTGAGTCTCTGCGGTTTCATGTCCGAACGCTGCCGCTCGATTCTACTTCCGGGTCTCCTACCCGAGCGCTGTCGCTCGCTTGTACTTCCGGATCACACTCCACGCATGCACACTCCATACTACAGACTTCCGGATCACATCCGTAGCTCCAAACACCATCCGCGCATGCGCACTCCATACTGCAGACGTCATTACTTGCGCTTGCGCAGTGAGCTCCAGAATACACTCCGTCATTCATTCATTCTCGGGCTACGTCCTGACATACCCCTATGTGCATCACTTGTGGCTGTGCGCTCCAACACCACGGCCATAAGCCAATCCATCCATCCCCCTCACCATGAACCATAGTCTTTCACAATAACGGTCCCTCAATACCATGTATTTCAATAAGCCGATCTTATATTATTCACATGGACATAAAAATACACATAGAGGACTTTATAGATAAATTTAAGATCATTATCTTAAGCTAGTAAAAAATATACAAAATAGATAGCATACCATATAAACTCTGTATAATACAGCCAATTTTGGCAAAACCTATATATCTCTCATGGGGGACCATCCATGGATGTATATCACCTAGTCCATATTTAACACGACAAGTTTATACCTCATGAGGGACCATCCATAAATATACATCACATAATCCATATTTAGCATACAAGTTTAGACCCTATATAAAGAGGGCCAGCTAATACCCCACACATCAGTATAAGAAATGGTTATTATTGTTGATATCCAGCATACAAGGGTAGCAACCCACGTGACCACACATATAAACATAACCATGAACATATATATAGAATGTCCTGTCACCTAATCCACCCATGTGCACATCAGAACACACCTACATATTTCTAAAATAAATAAACAATAGTAAAATAAAGTATATTATATAAATAATAAATCATTGGGTAACAATATATATATGTACCCATATCCCTAAATAATTTCATAAAGTATTCCCTAGATGAACTCATCATAATACATCAAAGTGATCACAACTCCCACTGAGTATAAATTAACATAAATACAAAATCACAAAAATTACATCTAGTGTTAAAAAGCAATAAAAATAATAAATATAAATATAAACTAAAGCAATTTTTATATTATAATCATATACAATTTGTGTGTCATTATTATTCTATTTCTTCAATAGGAACCATTTGGTTGTTATTTCAAATGTTGCCATGCTCAGTACAGGCATAGCCATAATGAAAAGTATGCACTGCAGAGCCCATAGGATAGGGCCCAGTGCATTTGTATAACCCAGACGAGGTACCTATTTTCTCTCATATAGTACAATAGAGTACATGGTTAGGCCAAGTGGAGCCCACCCCCACATATCCCAATAAATACCCCAACATATATCAAGCCACATTACTTCATCATTCCAAACCACGTGTACACATCATACATACAGTACCACACAGTTATTCTTCATCTTCTACCTACTAGACCACATGTATCTCCTTCAAACTCAGTGTAATGTCATATAGCTACATTTTATTGAACAGACTAATTATTTATAATCAAGTAATCAAAGATTAAATGTCAAATACATATGTAATATACATAGTGCGGCATAGCCCCCACCAACTCACTTCACCCTACTATATTTCTGGTGGTTCTTTCTTTGGAGGGCATAGACAATTCCAAAAGCAAGACCTATCATCCATGATGTCCTGTGTCCCCCATCAATATGGGCACATTCCGCGTTATTCCCAGACATAGCGTATCTTAGTGTTCCCCATCAGTATGAACACATTCCACATCGCTTCTAAACATAACATATCCTAGGGAGTCCAAATCTCCTCCGTGGCCAGGATCGTATCTCATAAAGTCGGATATCCTCTGATAGCATTTAGATGTCCTCATCACTCCAGTTACTTCAAACTCTCCAATCCTTATCTGCCTCAATATATAGATGTTTACACGAACAGGTAATCTAAAAACATCAATGTAGTATAAATTGTTAGAATTTTTGAAAAAAATATATATACCAACAATTCCGAATGTCCTCCTTAGTCCTAGTCCCTGGGGATCTAGTGTTTTAGTTCCTGGGGCGCATGGAGCAGTTCGTAGGCGTGAAAGCATAATCTGTGGTCTAGTAGGTAGAAGATGAAGAATAACTGTGTGGTACTGTATGTATGATGTGTACACGTGGTTTGGAATGATGAAGTAATGTGGCTTGATATATGTTGGGGTATTTATTGGGATATGTGGGGGTGGGCTCCACTTGGCCTAACCATGTACTCTATTGTACTATATGAGAGAAAATAGGTACCTCGTCTGGCTTATACAAATGCACTGGGCCCTATCCTATGGGCTCTGCAGTGCATACTTTTCATTATGGCTATGCCTGTACTGAGCATGGCAACATTTGAAATAACAACCAAATGGTTCCTATTGAAGAAATATAATAATAATGACACACAAATTGTATATGATTATAATATAAAAATTGCTTTAGTTTATATTTATATTTATTATTTTTATTGCTTTTTAACACTAGATGTAATTTTTGTGATTTTGTATTTATGTTAATTTATACTCAGTGGGAGTTGTGATCACTTTGATGTATTATGATGAGTTCATCTAGGGAATACTTTATGAAATTATTTAGGGATATGGATACATATATATATTGTTACCCAATGATTTATTATTTATATAATATACTTTATTTTACTATTGTTTATTTATTTTAGAAATATGTAGGTGTGTTCTGATGTGCACATGGGTGGATTAGGTGACAGGACATTCTATATATATGTTCATGGTTATGTTTATATGTGTGGTCACGTGGGTTGCTACCCTTGTATGCTGGATATCAACAATAATAACCATTTCTTATACTGATGTGTGGGGTATTAGCTGGCCCTCTTTATATAGGGTCTAAACTTGTATGCTAAATATGGATTATGTGATGTATATTTATGGATGGTCCCTCATGAGGTATAAACTTGTCGTGTTAAATATGGACTAGGTGATATACATCCATGGATGGTCCCCCATGAGAGATATATAGGTTTTGCCAAAATTGGCTGTATTATACAGAGTTTATATGGTATGCTATCTATTTTGTATATTTTTTACTAGCTTAAGATAATGATCTTAAATTTATCTATAAAGTCCTCTATGTGTATTTTTATGTCCATGTGAATAATATAAGATCGGCTTATTGAAATACATGGTATTGAGGGACCGTTATTGTGAAAGACTATGGTTCATGGTGAGGGGGATGGATGGATTGGCTTATGGCCGTGGTGTTGGAGCGCACAGCCACAAGTGATGCACATAGGGGTATGTCAGGACGTAGCCCGAGAATGAATGAATGACGGAGTGTATTCTGGAGCTCACTGCGCAAGCGCAAGTAATGACGTCTGCAGTATGGAGTGCGCATGCGCGGATGGTGTTTGGAGCTACGGATGTGATCCGGAAGTCTGTAGTATGGAGTGTGCATGCGTGGAGTGTGATCCGGAAGTACAAGCGAGCGACAGCGCTCGGGTAGGAGACCCGGAAGTAGAATCGAGCGGCAGCGTTCGGACATGAAACCGCAGAGACTCACAGGTATCTCCTTCTGGTCAAACAGACCTTTGTAATTAAGTTGATTATGGAATATATATAAGACAGATGTAAGGAAATAGAAGCACAACACCCCTGAGGAAGTTGCCGACGGGCAACGGAACGCGTGGGGTCTTTAGGGGGGCATTTGCCTGGACACACCTCCACTAACCGTCCTGTGTCACTTCATCATTACTTGCTACATGAGAATACAGGTTGTATGTGGGCTGTTGTTATGAATATAGTGCTATGCGGTAGCTTATTTGTATGACATAGTGACGATATTGATGTACTGTAATAGGCAGGTGCCCTGGGTGGGGTTCCTTTGTTGAGGGGGGCTCACCCTGTTTTGTGCTTTGGCTGCTTTAGGCCTGTTTTAAATGTTTTTAATAACCTTGTCTGTCTTTTTGATTTATGTATTAATAAAGAGTACTTTTTGATATTTATGGGTGTGCGCTGTTTTGCGTGTTTCTTTTCTTTCTGGATACTGTATTACATTTGATACGTATAGCAGCACCCCTTTTCTAATTGATGTTGCTGAGCACGCTCACATTGTAGTGTTAGTAATGGACTCAGTCTACACAACGGCTTTCACTACTAAGCCTGTAAAGCAATAACAAAGAAAAAAAGCACACACAAGTAAAAAACTTTTTATTAGGAAAAACATTCCCCCACAGCCCTCGTTAACCATTTTATTAAAAGAAAAGAAAAAACTGCAGGTCATCGTTGTAGTCCACCGATTCCGATGTAGTCCTCCGCATTCACGTATCTGAAACGAGAAGAAAAACACAAAAAAAATGGGTTAGTACCTGGAGAGCCTAACTTACCACCCCCGTTCCAGCTCCGTCATCTTCCTGCATTGCTACAAGTCCAGTGACGGAGCAGGAACGGAGGTGGGTAAGTGGCCTTCTGATCACCGTATCCAGCCATCTATACAGATGGCTGTATACTGCATTAACGTAGCAGAGCGCAACTGCCTCTGCTACTTTTGCAAAACTACAACTTCCATCCTGCCCGGACGGCCTTTGGCTCCATGGGCATGCTGGGAGTTGTAGCCCCTTCACTTTATGATTAAGCTAAGATACACCCCACGCTAAACTCTCTAAACTACACTTTATGTGCCTGTAAAACTAAGTTAGCTACACTACACCCGTGTACAACTACACCAACTATGCTAGAACTGGATTAACACTACGCTAACTACTCCGAGACTACGCTGCGCTCACTACTCTAAGACTACGCTAACAATACACTACGCTAAATATGCTAAAACTGTGCTAACACTACACTAAATACAGTGGTCCCTCAACATATGATATTAATTGGTTCCAGGAGAACCATCATATGTTGAAACCATCATATGTCGAGTACATATGTCTATGTAAAAATGGTAATTGGTTCTGGGGCCTTGGAACCATTGTATGTTGAATACATATCTCTATGGGAAACTGCTAATTGGTTCTGGGATGACCATTATATGTGGAGTGTATGGGGAGTGTTTAACAAACCAGGGTGCCTCCAGCTGTTGCACAACTACAACTCCCAGCATGCATGTACAGCCATTGACTGTCTGGGCATGCTGGGAGTTATAGTTTTGCAACAGCTGGAGGCACACTGATAGGGAAACATTGATGTATGGGGTGTATTGTGTGTATATGTATTGTATGTGATGTGTGACATTGCATACAGTACTGTACAGTTCTTTAAATACCTTCAGGGGGGACAGAATGTCCTCCATTACTATCCTGCCCACTACAGCTCTATAGGAAAGGAAGGGGAGGGCAGCCAGCAGCTCATTGGATGCCTGCAGCAAGATGCTTCAGGCTATTGGCTATGGCTGCACTGGGGGGCGGGGCTTACACGGAGCTCACAGTGGAAGCCTGCGTGAGTTAGCAGGACAGCATGTGAGTAACAGGAGGCAGAACGGGGCACACGGGGCACATTAAACAACTATCTGTCAGTTGCTGAAGTTGTCAGCGCTGTCAGATAGCTGTTTGTACGATGGCCCCGACACACAGCAGCATCATATGTCGATGCTGCCTTCAACATATGATGGGCTCTGAGAGGCCATCATATGTTGAAATGATCATATGTCGGGGCCATCATAAGTCGGGAGGGTCACTGTACATTAAAACTGTGCTAAAACTAAGCTACGCTAAATACTCTAAAACTGCGCTAACACTACACTACTCTACGCTAAATACACTAAAACTGCGCTAACACTAAGCTACTCTACGCTAAAACTGCGCTAACATTACACTACGCTAAATACACTAAAACTGCGCTAACACTAAGCTACACTAAAACTACGCTAACACTAAGCTACGCTAAATACACTAAAAGTACGCTAGCACTAAGCTACGCTACAACTGCGCTAACACTACGCTAAATACGCTACAACTGCGCTAAGACTATGCTACGCTAAAAACTGTAAAACTGTGCTAACACTAAACTAAAGCTACGCTAAAATTGAGCTAACGCTACGATAACTACACTAAAATCGTGCTAACACTACGCTAAGTACTTTATACCTGTGTAAAACTACAACTCCCAGCATGCCCGGGCAGCCTTCAGCTGTCTGAGCATGCTGGGAGTTGTGGTGACTTCACTTCACTACAACTCCCAGCATGCCCGGGCAGCCTTCAGCTGTGTGGGCATGCTGGGAGTTGTGGTCCCTTTGCTGTCTAATCTAAGCTAAACTACAACTCCCAGCATGCCTGGGCAGCCTTAAGCTGTCGGGGCATGCTGGGAGTTGTAGTCCCTACACTGTCTAATCTAAGCTAAACTACAACTCCCAGCATGCCTGGGCAGCCTTTAGCTGTCTGGGCATGCTGGGAGTTGTGGTGCCTAAACTATGCTAAATTACAACCTACACTAATCTACCTACCTACGCTATTTGCGTAGTGCTGCGCATGCGCAGTACAACTTTAGATGCGCTCGCTGCTCTACTTTCTGTTCCCCGTTGCCTGAGAGTTAACAGGGGACGGGGAGTAGAGAAGCGGGCGGGGAGGCAAGCGGTTGACAGCGCTATCGGGCATAGGGATCCCGATAGCGCTGGCGGGTGACAATAAAACAGTAAATGTCGGGCCACAGAGGCCATGAGAGCTCCGTGCAGCTTCAGCTATCACAGGAAGCGGAGATCCTCTCCCTGTGATAGCCAAACTGAGACTGCTGTGCGCGTCGAAGCGTGACTTTTAAATATGTCACGTGACAAGTGTGAGCCAATAGGATGTCATGGAGGCGGAGAATCTCATTCTATGGCAAATCTCATTCTATGGCCCTGCCCAATATACTCAGATATACTGTTCTACAGTATCACACATATTAGACGGACACCTGAGAGCTGTCTATCCATGCTTCTTTATTTGCAGGGAGGAGCTACAAGTCACTATAGAATTATGTTTCCTTTAGCTCTATAGATATACTTAGAAACACTGTTTTACAGTATCACATAAAATTGGCTGCAGCCAGTATCACACATAATATACTTTCTATAATATCATCACATCATATGCTTGAGAGGGGCAGAGAGGAGCTGTACACTATTCATGAATGCTTCCTTTCCACTCTCGGAGCATCCTGCAGTGCTGAGCGCTTAGACGTGTGTGCGGCCTCAACGCCAATCACACTCCGCAGCGCTCTCGCCTATTATTCTGAGACGTTATTTGAGGAACGGAAGGGGGTGTGTGTGGAAACTGGCCAATCCTGCCAAGGGTTTGCTACTCTGGCAGGTCTTTGTACTATTACAGAATATCGGAGTTTACAAATTTAGAGCCTACCATTTCCCCTGTTAACCGCCGCCCATAAGACCCTGTTTCCGCTCTTCCTGCTTTACCACGTGTGTTCCCTGTTAGGTCGCAACGCTTGTGGAAGATGGTGGGGGACTCTGAAATTCGCTTGGTTCAGTTTGGAGGAAGCAGAATAAACTACTGCAGACCTCTACTATCAGAGGACAACAAGTAAGAAATGCTGAACGCGTCATGTTTTATGCAGTCTGAAGCTAGTTACCTAAGCCACTTGTGCGGTATCGTACTGCAGGTGGCTTTTTTTTTGTTGCTTACATTAAACTTGCAGATATACGAGAGGTTATGATTTCCGTTTTGTTAGTAAAATGCTTTCCTTACTGATTTAAAAGTGAAATTCAAAAGGAAATCTCTAGACAGATTAGATGAAACTACTACATCAGATTGTTGTGTTTGCAACTCTTCTTGTGGAAAATGCCCCCAAATGATAATTTCCTGTACATTTTATGGAGGCGCATTGACTACCGCATGAAGCTTTGTGTCTCGGTTGACTCAATCCATTCAGGCAGAGATAGCCCAAGCGCTTGACCTAAAACTTTTCCCCTATTCTGTGCGTAGGGAGTAAGCTTTTGGATACTGGACTACTCCTTTTAACCCTTTAGGAGCTTTTCACACATATAGCAGGATTTGAAGCTGTGTTCAGTCATTTTTTGCACTTTTTTTTTCTCTCCTCCCTTTTTGAAAACTTTCAGTTTTCCACCTACAGACCCATTTGAGGGCTTGTTTTTTTTTTGTGTCACCAATTGTACTTTGACATCAATCATTTCATAACAAAATCTATGGTGAAAAAACAAACAAAAAAAAACTTGGGTGAAATTGGGGGGGAAAAACCCTGTTATTTTGTAACTTTTGGGGGCTTCTGTTTCTCCAGGTTTGTAGTCTGGCTACAAAACCATCTACGGTGCAAAAATTTGCCCACTTCAGCCGCTATTTTACTCCGGTCGGCTCATTCAAATGAATGAGATGCAGGCTGGGATACGGTAGCTGCTGGTTTTGATATTCCCAGCTGGATACAGTGACGTAGGGTGTAAATGCACCCTTGTGTAGATTTTTATTTTACAACTTTAAAAAATAATTCTACATGCACTAAAATTTAGTATGCTTAAAATTGTCCTTCTGACCCCTATAACTTTATTTTAACGCATACGGGGCTATATGAGGGCAAATTTTTTTTTTGCCATTATTTGTAGTTTTTATCGGTACCATGTCTTGATGTGAATTTTTGATTGCTTTTTACTTACATTTTTTTATGGTTTATGCAGTGATCAAAAATGCGCAATTATGGATTCTGGTATTGTGTACGCCATTGACTGTGCGGTTTAACTAACCTTATATTTTAACCTGTTCAGGACCCAGGACGTACATGTACGTCAGTGGGAATTTCGGTCCCCGCCGTGTGCCGGTTGGGGGCCGGACCGGGGTGACTGCTCATATCGATCAGCAGGCACCCCGCGCAAATGCCCAGGGAGGTCATCAGACCCCCTCCCATGTCGGCGATCGCGGCAAATTGCAAGTGAATTCACACTTGCGATTTGTGTGATTACGGGTCTATGGTGACCCGTAATATAAGGAGGATCGTGGTTGTGCAAGACACCGACGATCCCTCTGAAGGGATAGGAGTGAGTTGGCAGGGTGCTACCCCTCACATCCCTGTTATTGGTAATTTAGACGTGACGACCAATAGCAGATCGGGGGCGTACTTTCGGTTTCCCCGTTCTGCCCACCCAAAATAGGTGGGGCAGGACGGGGAAACCGACAGGGACTGGCGCCGAAGGTCACTTACCAATCTGCGGAGGCGACGGTGATCGGTGGGCAACGATGTCGCGGCTGGCTCCCTGGATCCTACGGAAGCCGGTAAGTTGCCTAGCAACATCTGAGACCACTACACAGTGGTCTCTAAACTATAGCCCTCCAGATGTTGCAAAACTACAACTACCAGCATGCCCAGACAGCTGTTTGGGCATGCTGGGAGTTAAAGTTTTGCAACAGCTAGAGGTCTACAATTTAGAGACCACTGCACAGTGATCTCCAAATTGTAGCCCTCTAGATCTTGCAAAACTACAACTCCTAGCATGCCCACACAGCAGTTTGCTGTCTGTGCATGCTGGGATTTGTAGTTTTGCAACACCTGGAGGGCCACAGTTTGGAGATCACTGTGCACTGGTCTCTAAACTGTAGCCCTCCAGATGTTGAAAAACTGCAAATCCCAGCATGCCGAACAGCAGACAGCTGTCTCTGCATGCTGAGAGTTGTAGTTGCGTACCTCAAGCTGTTGCATAACTACATCTCCCAGCATGCCCTTCGGCAATCAGTACATGCTGGGAGTTGTAGTTTTGCAACAGCTGGAGACACACGTTGGAAAATACTGAGTTAGGTTCTGTTACCTAACTGAAGGTTTTCCAACCAGTGTGCCTCCAGCTGTTGCAAAACTACAACTCCCAGCATGCATGGTCTGTCAGTGCATGCTGGGAGTTGTAATTTAGAAACAGCTGGAGGTTTGCCCCACATGGGCAGGTTTACAGTAAGTTTCCTGCTTGAAGTTTGAGCTGTGGCAAATTTTTCGCCACAGCGCAAACTCCTAGCAGGAAACTCGCTGTAACCTGCCAGTGAGAATGTACCCTAAAAACACAACACATAATAAAGGGTAAAACCCTACATATACACCCCCTTACACTGCCCCCCCCCCCCCCCCCCCCCCAATAAAAATGAAAAACGTATTGTATGGCAGTGTTTCCAAAACGGAGTCTCCAGCTGTTGGAAAACAACAACTCCCAGCATTTCCAGACAGCCACTGACTGTCAAGGTATGCTGGGAGTTTAGCAACAGCTGGAGGCACCCTGTTTGGGAATCACTGGCGTAGAATACCCCTATGTCCACCCCTATGAAATCCCTATGTAGTCCTCAAATGCGCGTGGCGCTCTCTCACTTCAGAGCCCTGTAGTATTTCAAGGAAACAGTTTAGGGCCACATATGGGGTATCTCTGTACTTGGAAGAAATTGCACTACAAATTTTGGGGGGCTTTTTCTCATTTTATCTCTTATGAAAAGGAAAAGTTGGGGGCTACAGCAGCCTGTTAGTGTAATTTTTATTTTTAACACTAACATGCTGGTGTTGCCCCATACTTTTTGTTTTCACAAGCGGTAAAAGCAAAAAAAGACCCCTAAAATTTGTAACACAATTTCTCCTGAATACGGAAATACCCCATATGTGGACGTAAAATGCTCTGCGGGTGCACAAGGCTCAGGAGTGAGTGCACTTTGTACATTTGAGGCCTAAATTGGTGACTTGCACAGGGGTGGCTGATTTTACAGCGGTTCTGACATAAACGCAAAAAAATACCCACATGTGACCGGATTTTGGAAACTACACCCCTCGTGGAACGTAACAAGGGTATAGTGAGCCTTAACACCCCACAGGTGTTTGACGAATTTTCATTACAGTTCGAAGGGAAAATGAAGGACATTTTTTTTCACTAAAATGCTAGTGTTACCCTAAATTTTTCATTTTCATAAGTGATGATAGGAAAAAGCCCCCCCAAAATTTGAAACCCCATTTCTTCTGAGTAAGAACATACCCCAAATGTGGATGTAAAGTGCTCTGCGGGCGAACTACAATGCTCAGAGGAGAAGGAGCGCCATTGGGATTTTGAAGAGAAAATGTTTCCAGAATTGAAGGCCACGTGTGTTTACAAAGCCCCCATAGTGCCAGAACAATGGACCACCCCCCTCACATGTGACCCCATTTTGGAAACTGCACCCCTCACGTAATGTAATAAGGGATACAGTGAGCATTTACACCCCACAGGTGTCTTGCAGATTTTTTGAACAGTGATCCGTGAAAATGAAAAATGTTCTAAAGATCTGTCAAATGCCAGTAAATACTCACTGTACCCCTTATTAAATTCTGGGGGGGGGGGGGGGGGGGGCATTTTGTCCTATTATCCCTTGTAAAAATTTTACATTTGAGGGAAAACTAGAATTTTAGTGAAAAGAAAAATAATAATTTACACATCCAACTTTAACGAAAAGTCGTCAAACACGTGTAGGGTGTTAAGGCTCACTGGTCCCCTTGTTACATGCCTTGAGGGGTGTAGTTTCCAAAATAGTATGCCATGTGGGTTTTTTATTTTATTTGCTGTTCTGGCACCATAGGGGCTTCCAAAATGCGACATGCCCCCCAAAAACAATTTCAGAAAAACTCACTCTCCAAAATCACACTGTCGCTCCTTCCCTTCTTAGCCCTCTAGTGCACCCGCCAAACACTTGACATACACATATGAGGTATTATCTTACTTGAGAGAAATTGGGTTACAAATTTTAGGAAGATTTCTCTCCTTTTACCCCTGGGTCTACAAGAACATGCCAGTGTAAAAAAAATGAAGATTTAAAATGTTCTCCTTCAATTTACTGCTATTCCTGTGAAACACCAAAAGGGTTAGCAAACCTTTTGAATACTTTGAGGGGTGAAGTTTTTTATAATGGGGTCATTTATGGGGTATTTCTAATATGAAAGCCGTTCAAATCCACTTCAAAACTGGACTGGTCCCTGAAAAATTTCGATTTTGAAAATGTTGTGAAAAATTGGAAAATTGCTGCTGAACTTTGAAGCCCTCTGGTGTCTTCCAAAAGTAAAAACATGTCAACTTTATGATGCAAACATAAAATAGACATATTGGGGGAGATTTATCAAAACCTGTGCAGAGGAAAACTTGCCCAGTTGCCCATAGCAACCAATTAGATTGCTTCTTTCATTTTTCACAGGCCTTCATAAAAATGAAAGAAGCAAGCTGATTGGTTGCTATGGGCAACTGGACAAGTTTTCCTCTGCACAGGTTTTGATAAATCTCCCCCATTGTATATTTGAATCAATATATAATTTATTTGGAATACCATAAGCAGAGAGCTTCAAATCCTTATAAGCAGAGTGCTTCAAAATTAAAAAAAATGCTAAATTTTAAATTTTTTCAGCAAACTTTGGAATTTTTCACTAAGAAATGATGCAAGTATCGGCAACATTTTACTAACTAACAGAAAGTAGAATATGTCACGAAAAAACAAACTTGGAATTAGAATGAAAGGTAAAAGCATCCCAGAGTTATTTATGCTTAACCCCTTAACGATGGACGTATATTTTCGTCCTCCGCCGGCTCCCGCGATATGCCACGGGGTCACGCGGTGTCTCCGCGTCATATCCTGTCGGGCCCAGCGGCTATCAGTGGCCGGGACCCGCGGCTATTACAGGACATCACCGATCGCGGTGATGCCCTGTATTAACCTTTCAGACGCGGCGATCAAAGCTGACCGCCGCGTCGAAAGTCAAAGTAACCCGGCTCAGTCGGGCTGTTCGGGACCGCCACAGTGAAATCGCGGCATCCCGAACAGCTTACAGGACACCGGGAGGGACATTACCTGCCTCCTCGTGTCCGATCGACTGACTGCTCCTTGCCTGAGATCCAGGCAGGAGCAGTCAAGCGCCGATAACTGATCACAGGCGTGTTAATACACGCCAGTGATCTGTGTAAAAGATCAGTGTGTGCAGTGTTTTTGGTCCCTATGGGAGCTATAACACTGTAAAAAAAAAAAAAAAAAAAATGTGTTAATAAAGTTCATTTAACCCCTTCCCTAATAAGTTTGAATCACCCCCCTTTTCCCATAAAAATAATAAAACAGTGTAAATAAAAATAAACATGTGGTATCGCCGCATGCGTAAATGTCCGAACTATAAAAATATATTGTTAATTAAACCGCACGATCAATGGCGTACACGTAAAAAAAAATCCTAATTCCAAAAAAGCGTACTTTTGGTCCCTTTTTATACCATTAAAAAATAAATAAAAAGTGATCAAAAAGTCCGATCAAAACAAAAATCATACCGATAAAAACTTCAGATCACGGCGCAAAAAATGAGTCCTCATACCGCCCTGTACATGGAAAAATAAAAAAGTTATAGGGGTCAGAAGATGACATTTTTAAACGTATAAATTTTCCTGCATGTAGTTATGATTTTTTTCCAGAAGTACGACAAAAGGAAACCTCTATAAGTAGGGTACCATTTTAACCGTATGGATCTACAGAATGTGTCATTTTTACCGAAATATGCACTGTGTAGAAACGGAAGCCCCCAAAATTTACAAAATTGCATTTTTTTCTCAGATTTTGTCTCACAATGATTTTTTTTTTTTTTCGTTTCACCGTGAATTTTTGGGTAAAATGACTATTGTCACTGCAAAGTAGGATCAATGATGCAAAAAATAAGCCATCATATGGATTTTTAGGTGGAAAATTGAAAGGGTTATGATTTTTAAAAGGTAAGGAGGAAAAAATGAAAGTGCAATAACAGAAAAACCCTGCGTACTTAAGGGGTTAAAGTGACTGGTCAGATGTGCAAAAAAAATGGCCGGGTCCTTAAGGGGTTAATAGTTCGGACATTTCTGTACATAGTGGTAACACATATGATTGTTTCTTTTTGATTACATTATTTTATTTAAAAAAAGGAAAAGGGCGGGGGGTTTAATTCAAACTTTTATTAGGGAGGGGTTAAATCTCTTCTATTTACTATTTGTTATCTGTGCATTCCCGTGTGGTCCTATCCTGCAGAATATCCGCACAGAGACTGTGTGGATATTCTGTGGTGTGAACTAAGAGGCATAACACTTTCCACCTACAGACCCATATGAGGGCTTGTGTTTTGCACCACCAATTGCACTTCTTAATGACAGCAATCATTGTCCCACAAAATATTCGATCAAATAGAAAAAAAATTGGGGCCTCCTCCCTGCCATATAGCAAACATTGAGGGCTTTAAGGTGTCATATTAGAATTAGCTCCCTAAAATTTGTAACCTCATTTCTTCTGAGTATGGAAATACCCCATATGAGGACGTAAAGTGCTCTGCAGGCGCACTAAAAGACTCAGAAGAGAAGGATCAAAACTTGGCTTTTGGAGAGCGGATTTTGCTGAAATGGTTATTGGGGGACATGTCGCATTTAGGAAGCCCCCAGGGTGCCAGAACATAAAATAAAAAACATGGCATACTATTGGGGAAACTAAACCCCTCCAGAAACGTAACAAGGAGTACAGAGAGGTGTTTGATGACTTTTTGTTTAAGTTGGAGGTGAAAATTAAAAAATGTAAGTAATTTTCACGGACTACTGTTCCCAAATCTGTCAGACACCTGTGGGGTGTAAATGCTCACTGTGCCCCTGGTTAAGTTCCTTGAGGGGTGTAGTTTCCAAAAATAGGGTCACACGTGTTTCTCCCCTGGGCAACACTAGCACGTTATTGTAATAAAAGTAGTTTTTTTTTTTTATAGTAACATGCTGGTGAAGTCCTCAACTTTTCATAAGGGGTAAAAGAAGAAGAAAAAAAAACTTAAAATTTGTAAAATGCTTTCTCCTGAGTAAGTAAATACCCCATATGTGGCACTAAACTGTTGCCTTGAAATACTGCAGGGCTCCGAAGTGAGAGAGTGCCATACGCATTTGAGGTGCATCAGACACCACTGATCACCCTTGTTTTACGGGTCAGCGGGGACCTCACTTGCCTGGAAAAGTCGTGATCCGCCGGTCAGAATTGACCGGCGAATCACTGCAATCGCAGATATGGGTGTCAGGAATCCCACTGCATTCACTGCCCGGTTACTGGCAGTGAACGGAAATGCCCTCGGTCCTTAAAGGAAAACTGTCAGATATTTTCTCCCGCACTATCCACAGGTACTGGTGGATAGTGCGGGAGACGCTGATTAAAACGAGCCCTACCTTACCCGGCTCCGCCTGGCCGTTGGCCCGCTTTTGTTTTATTCTATATATATCTTACTGTAACTGGCACAGGCGGGTCTTCTGCAGGTTAACTGGCACTGACGTCAGCGCCGCTTATAAATATTCATCCTCCCTCCAGTTAGGAGCGGCAAAGTACCTGTGGATAGTGCGGGAGAAAGTATGCAAGGTAGTTAATATACCAGGATGCAAGGTAGTTAATATACCTGTATGCCTTCCTCCTTTAAAGGGGTACTCCGGCGCTTAGACATCTTATCTCCTATCAAAAGGATAGGGGATAAGATGCTTGATCGCGGGGGTCCCGCCGCTGGGGACCCCCGTGATCTTGCACGCTGCACCCATTAAAATCAGTCCCCGGAGCGTGTTCACTCCGGGTCTGATTACTGTCGATCAGCTCTCACGCCCCCTCCCATAGGCTTGCATTGAGGGGGCGGAATGTGAAGTCACACGGGGCGGAGCCTTGACATCACAATGCTCCGTCCCCAGAGCGAACATGCTACGGGGACTGATTTTTAACGGGTTGCGGCATGGAAGATCATGGGGGTCCCCAGCGGCGGGACCCCTGCAATCGGGCATCTTATCCCCTATCCTTTGGATAAGATGTCTAAGCACCAGAGTACCCCTTTAAGTGGTTAACCTGTTGGAGACTAAGGGTGTATGCATACGCCCTTGCGTCCTGGTACTTAAGGACGAAGGGCGTATCCATACGCCCGTGGGAATTTCGGCCCCCGCCGTGCGCCGGGCGGGGACCGGACCGGGGTGACTGCTGATATCTATCAGCAGGCACCCCGTGCAAATGCCCAGGGGGGTCATTAGATCCCCCCCCCATGTCGGCGATCGGCGCAAATCGCAAGTGAATTCACACTTGCGATTTGCGCCGATTCCGTGTCTATGGTGACCCGGAATAGAAGGGGGGATCGCGGGTGTCTAAGACACCCACGATCCCCCTAAAGCAATAGGAGTGAGGTGGCAGGGTTGCCACCCCTCCTATCTCTGCTATTGGTGGTCTAGACGCGACCACCAATAGCAGATCAGGGGCGTAGGGGTTTACTTTCGTTTTCCCCGTCCTGCCCTCCCACAATAGGCGGGGCAGAACGGGGAAAACGAAGAGGAGCGGCGCCGGAGTCGACTTACCCCTCCGGAGGCTGCGGAGCGACGGGGATCGGCGACGGAGATCTGCGGCGGCGTGCGGCAGAAGAGGACGGCCCCCGAATGTGACGGAAGCCGGTGAGTATTTGCCTAGCAACATCTAGAGGGCTACAGTCTGAGACCACTATAGTGGTCTCTAGACTGTAGCCCTCCAGATGTTGCAAAACTACAACTCCCAGCATGCCCAGACAGCTGTTTGCTGTGTGGGCATGCTGGAATTTGTAGTTTTGCAACAGCTGGAGGTCTGCAGTTTAGAGACCACTGCACAGTGATCTGCCCTCTATACTGCCCTCTAGATCTTGCAAAACTACAACTCCTAGCATGCCCACACAGCTGTTTGCTGTCTGGGCATGCTGGGAGTTGTAGTTTTGCAACATCTGGAGGTCCACAGTTTGGAGATCACTGTTCAGTGGTCTCTAAATTGTAGCCCTCCAGATGTTGCAAAACTACAAATTCCAGCATGCCCACACAAAAAACAGCTGTCTCGGCATGCTGGGAGTTGTAGTTGCGTACCTCCAGCTGTTGCATAACTACATCTCCCAGCATGCCCTTCTGTGATCAGACATGCTGGGAATTGTAGTTTTGCAACAGCTGGAGGCACACTGGTTGGAAAATACTGAGTTAGGTAACAGAACCTAACTCAGTATTTTCCAACCAGTGTGCCGCCAGCTGTTTCAAAACTACAACTCCCAGCATGTACTGACAGACCGTGCATGCTGGGAGTTGTAGTTTTGAAACAGCTGGAGGTTTGCCCACAGGGTACATTCACACGGGCGGGTTTACAGCAAGTTTCCTGCTTCAAGTATGAGCTGCGGCAAATTTTTAGCCACATCGCAAATTCCTAGCGGGAAACTCGCCGTAACCCGCCAGTGTGAATGTACCCTAAAAAGACTACACTACCACATAATAAAGAGTAAAACACTACATAAACACCCCCTTACACTGTCCCCCCCCCCCCCCCCCCCCCCAATAAAAAGGAAAAACGTATTGTACAGCAGTGTTTCCAAAACGGAGCCTCCAGCTGTTGCAAAACAACAACTCCCAGCATTTCCGGACAGCCACTGACTGTCCAGGCATGCTGGGAGTTTAGCAACAGCTGGAGGCACCCTGTTTGGGAATCACTGGCGTAGAATACCCCTATGTCCACCCCCTATGCAATCCCTAATTTAGTCCTCAAATGCGCATGGCGCTCTCTCACTTCAGAGCCCTGTCGTATTTCAAGGAAACAGTTTAGGGTCAGATATGGGGTATTGCCGTACTCGGGAGAAATTACACTACAAATTTTGGGGGGCTTTTTCTCCTTTTACCCCTTAGGAAAAGTTGGGGTCTACACCAGCCTGTTAATGTAAAAAAAAAATAAAATAAAAAAATAATTTTTACACTAACATGCTGGTGTTTCCCTTTACTTTTTATTTTCACAAGAGGTAAAAGGAAAAAAGACCCCCAAAATTTGTAACGCAATTTCTCCTGAGTACGGAAATACCCCATATGTGGGCGTAAAATGCTCTGCGGGCACATAACAAGGCTCAGGAGTGAGAGCGCACTATGTACATTTGAGGCCTAATTTGGTGATTTGCACAGGGGTGGCTGATTTTACAGCGGTTCTGACATAAATGCAAAAAAATAAATACCCACATGTGACCCCATTTTGTAAACTACACCCCTCGTGTAATATAATACGGGGTACAGTGAGCATTTACGCCCCACAGGGGTCTGAAAGATTTTTGAAACGGTGGTACGTGAAAATGAAAAATTTTATTTCTTTGTTTGCACAGCCCACTGTTCCAAAGATCTGTCAAACGCCAGTGGGGTGTAAATGCTCACTGTACCCCTTATTACATTCTGTGAGGGGTGTAGTTTCCAAAATGGGGTCACATGTGGGGGGGTCCACTGTTCTGGCACCACTGGGGGCTTTGTAAATGCACATGGCCCCCGACTTCCATTCCAAACAAATTCTCTCTAAAAGCTCAATGGCGCTCCTTCTCATCTGAGCGTTGTAGTTCGCTCGCAGTGCACTTGACGTCCAAACATGGGGTATTTCCATGTTCCATTTCTATTTCAGAAGAAATGGGGTTACAAGTTTTGGGGGGCATTTTCTCCTATTACCCTTTGTAAAAAAGTAAAATTTGGGGAAAAACCAGCATTTTAGTGGAAATTTTTTTTTTTTCATTTACACATCCGACTTTAACAAAAAGTTGTCAAACACCTGTGGGGTGTTAAGGCTCACCGTACCCCTTGTTACGTTCCTTGAGGGGTGTCGTTTCCATAATAGTGTGCAATGTGTTTTTTTTTTTTTTGCTGTTCTGGCACCATAGGAGCTTCCTAAATGGGACATGCCCCCCAAAAACCATTTCAGAAACTCACTCTCCTAAATCCCATTGTTGCTCCTTCGCTTCTGAGCCCTCTACTGCGCCCGCCGAACACTTGACATACAGACATGAGGTATTTTCTTACTCGAGAGAAATTGGGTTACAAATTTTGAGAGGATTTTTTTCCTTTTACCCCTTGTAAAAATTCAAAAATTGGGTCTACAAAAACATGCCAGTGTAAAAAATGAAGATTTTGAATTTTCTCCTTCACTTTGCTGCTATTCCTGTGAAACACCTAAAGGGTTAAAACGCTGACTGAATGTCATTTTGAATACTCTGGGGGGTGCAGTTTTTATAATGGGGTCATTTGTGGGGTATTTCTAACCAGAAGACCCTTCAAATCCACTTCAAACCTGAACTGGTCCCTGAAAAATTCTGATTTTGAAAATTTTGCAAAAAATTGGAAAATTGTTGCTGAACTTTGAAGCCCTCTGGTGTCTTCCAAAAGTAAAAACTCATCAATTTTATGATGCAAACATAAAGTAGACATATTGTATATGTGAATCAATATATAATTTATTTGGAATATCCATATTCCTTATAAGCAGAGAGCTTCAAAGTTGGAAAAATGCTAAATTTTCAAATTTTTAATGAAATTTTTGAATTTTTCACCAAGAAAGGATGCAAGTATCGCCGAAAATTTACCACTAACATAAAGTAGAATATGTCACGAAAAAACAATCTTGGAATCATATTTATAAGTAAAAGCATTCCAGAGTTATTAATGCTTAAAGTGACAGTGTGCGAGGAGGTAGAGGAAAAAAGGACCAACGAAATTCCAGGCGCTGCTAGCTCAAAGACACCGGAGGCAATGGGTTATAGATGAAAGATCCTGGCAGGGATCATATTTATTAAAACAACAAAAGTACAGATGACGTGTTTCGAGGGTAAACCCCTCTTCATCAGATCAGCATAACATGCAGTAGGACACATGGCCAGTTTAAATACAGTGTGAACAGGCGCCAAAACCGCAAAGTGGGCGTGGCTAGAATGGTCAAAGGTCATTGCAGGTGTTGCCCTTACATACCTGACATAAAATCAACCAACATAAAAACATAAACATATGGTGAGGAGAGGATGCACAATTGTGTAGTATGAACCATGGTAGGCTAAAGGGGTGGATGTTCTGTGGTGCCGCAATGAAGCGGCGACGTGTAAATGTGTAGAGATCATCATGAGATGGTTGCTAGGGACGCGTCGCTAACCACATGGGAAGCGGAGGGATAGAGCCAATCAGGCGACTTGCGGCTGTATCGGCCTATCAGTGGACTGCGCGGTCTGGCCAATCAGGTGGCAGTGCCGTGCTGCTAGCAGGAAGCGACGCGTCCCTGCTGGTAGCTAGGGACGCGTTGCTATGAATGGGAGGATGGAGGCGAGGCCGTCATATGCGAAAGCCGGAGCGAAAGGGGCGGAACAAAAAAGATAGGCAGCGCGATCTGAGCTGAAAGGACACTCATAGCGGTGGGCTAAAAGTTGGGGGCCTGCAGCTGTTGCAAATGGAGTGCCAGAATAAATGAGACGTAAAGAAAAAGAGGGGGGGAGGGGGGGAGCGGAGGGCGAAAGAGAGGGAGAATTCACTACTTACTATCCATGTCACTCCCTCTGATTCCAATACTGAACCCTTCTAGTCCCCTGCAGCCAGACCCCCCATTGACAGCCATATCAATACCTCCCAATTTGACCTTTCTGTTAACTCCACGTTTTTTTTAGAGCTTCCCCCCTACTCAACACCATCTCTTCCCCCCCCCCCCCCCCTCCATATTAGACCTTCATCCTCAGCAGGAGATACACATCGCCCTCCCACTAGGAGGAAAAAGGGTCGAGACGGAGGGGCTGCAGAGGGGGTACCAGAAGCAGAAGGGAGAGAAAAAAGGAGAAACAGGAACCTAAAGACTCCGACTCCCTAAATACGGTCAAAATTTTTAACCTCTCTTCTCACCTTTTTAACAAAGCTGAGCGAGATGTTCTAAGTAGAGGTCTGTCTTTTTGCCCTACAAATAGAGCCAACAGTTTTGACTTATTCCTTGACCTGAATACCTTCATCAGGAAACTGATGAAAAAGAGATTATTTTCTATTAAAGGAGGCGACATCTCAGAGCGACCTCCTACTGAATCTACGTGCTCTCTGATCCCTCCCCCTCTACACACAGACCTCAAAGCCAAATCCACCTTTTATCCACTTCAATCCCGAGGTAGCTTCCTTGAGACTTTCTCCACTATGGTTTCCAGTGATCTGGAGGCTCTTTCTAAGAACAACTACCCTCCCATCAAACGATACCAAACTAACCTACTCAAAACAGAAAACGCTGCGCTTAAGAGTCTTGCGGATAATCATGACATAGTAATACGGCCCGCAGATAAAGGGGGAGGGATAGTAATTCTAAACTGCACGGATTATCTTCTTGAGGCAGAAAGGCTTCTATCTGACAGCAAGTACTATGGCCTTCTGTCCCATAATCCCACAGATGAATATGCTAAAGAATTAAAATCACTAGTCACAGAAGGTTTCAACCAGGGAATACTCTCTAAACAAGAAAGAGACTATATACTTATCACTGAACCTGCACTACCATTATTCTATTACCTGCCCAAGGTCCATAAGAAAAAAAAGCCTCCTGGCCGCCCAATTGTGTCAGGAATCAATTCCGTTTCGTCCAACTTGGCACATTACCTTGATATACTACTACAAAAATATGTAGTAAGTCTAACATCTCACCTTAAGGACACCACCGACTTCATCCAGTCTGTATTAGAAGTGGGGTGGAGCAATGATTTTCTATTTGTCACCATGGACATTACATCACTCTATATGGTTATTGACCACAATCTTGGAATAGAGGCAATAGCACACTTTTTACTAAACGATCCTGAGATGCCAGAAGCACAATGTCACTTTATTTTAAAATGCCTGCGTTTCATCTTAACCCATAACTACTTTGAATTCCAAAAGAAAATCTATACCCAACACACCGGGACCGCTATGGGATCGAAAGTAGCACCAAGCTTTGCAAACCTCTTTGTGGGACTTTTTGAAGAGAAGCAGGTGTACAATCATGAACTGTTTTCCAAATGTTCTTTTTACAAAAGATACATCGATATTTTTATCATATGGGTTGGCTCTAAATTACAACTTGAAGAGTTTTTAAATGATCTCAATACCAACACATGGGGACTTCATTTTACTCATAATATCTTTCACAATAATGCAGAATTTCTAGATGTCGTTGTATTTCATGATGAAGCCAATAGACTAAGCACTCGCACTTTTTTCAAGGAGGTAGATAGCAACAGCTATTTGGATTTTTCCAGCTCCCATTACAAAAAATGGATTTCTAACATCCCATACGGTCAGTTTAAGCGAATTACATGGAACTGCTCTTCTTTGGAAGATTTCAAACTCCAAAGCAACACTCTCAAAACTCGCTTCAAAGCGAAGAATTATCCTAAGGCCATTATAGAGTCGGCATACAAGAAGGCCAGCTTACAGACACAAGCCGAATGCCTGTCTAAAACACGCAACAATTCCAAAAATTACGACTGGTCCTCCAATTTCATTACCACTTTCACACGGGAACATACCCAGGTTAAGGAAATTCTATCTAAACACTGGCCGATCCTTTTGAAAGATCCCTACCTATGTGACATTCTACCCAACAAACCCTCGGTCACTTTTAGACGTGGGCGCACTCTACGCAATATAGTCGCCCCCAGCAGACTGACAGCTGCTACCTCTGGCCAGACTAATAATAATTTTTTGACCAGCATAGGTAGCTACCAATGTGGCATCACAAGATGTAAATGTTGTGCCAGTATTAATAATCGTTGTAAAAAATTCACATCCACCAAAACAGGCGAGCATTTTAATATCAAAACCTTTTTAAACTGTTCCTCCTAATATGTGATATACCTCCTAGAATGCCCCTGCAAACTCCAATATGTGGGCCGTACCATCCGTTGCCTACGGGAAAGAATCAATAAACATCGTAGCAACACCGCTCGTGGGTTTCTGTTAGTTTCTCCAGACACCTGCTTCAGGTACACAAGCAAGATTTTGGATGCATTAGTTACACCTATTGAAGGCATCCCAAAAGAGGACCCACAAAGATTCAGTACATTGCTGAAAAGAGAGAACTTTTGGATCTACAAACTCAACTCTTGTACCTGGAGGCCTTAATGAACTTATTGAATGCTCCCTGTATTCCTCATCAATGTTATCACTATTATCTGTCCACAGAGCTATCTGTTTCCCCTGTATCATTTATTCCGTATTGGTCACAGCTACCTTTGATTTAACATTTAGTTACTTATTAATTTATCGAGTCTATATTTTAACATATTTTGTATCTTTTTTACAGTATGCTTCTATGTGTTTTTTATTAACATGCCAAACACTGCGTATTTTTAATGGGTTTACCTATTCCTCATGTCCCCATTTTTATCCATATTTATGATATTTATTTATAACAAGATGTATGTTTATATTGATTTCCCTAATGATATTTATTCACTCTATATCTGTGAATTGTACATATATATAGATTTATTTAACATTATGCCCTGATTTATTATGGCTCCCCAGATACGCCTCATTTTGATAATCATGGGTCTATGATGCTCTCCTATTATTCTCCCTCTCTTTCGCCCTCCCCCCCCCCCCCTCTTTTTCTTTACATCTCATTTATTCTGGCAGTCCATTTGCAACAGCTGCAGGCCCCCAACTTTTAGCCCACCGCTATGAGTGTCCTTTCAGCTCAGATCGCGCTGCCTATCTTTTTTGTTCCGCCCCTTTCGCTCCGGCTTTCGCATATGACGGCCTCGCCTCCATTCTCCCGTTCATAACGTCGCTTCCTGCTAGCAGCACGGCACTGCCAGCTGATTGGCCAGACCGCGCAGTCCACTGATAGGCCGATACAGCCGCAAGTCGCCTGATTGGCTCTATCCCTCCGCTTCCCATGTGGTTAGCGACGCGTCCCTAGCAACCATCTCATGATGATCTCTACACATTTACACGTCGCCGCTTCATTGCGGCACCACAGAACATCCACCCCTTTAGCCTACCATGGTTCATACTACACAATTGTGCATCCTCTCCTCACCATATGTTTATGTTTTTATGTTGGTTGATTTTATGTCAGGTATGTAAGGGCAACACCTGCAATGACCTTTGACCTTTCTAGCCATGCCCACTTTGCGGTTTTGGCGCCTGTTCACACTGTATTTAAACTGGCCATGTGTCCTACTGCATGTTATGCTGATCTGATGAAGAGGGGGTTTACCCTCGAAACGCGTCATCTGTACTTTTGTTGTTTTAATAAATATGATCCCTCCCAGGATCTTTCATCTATAACCCATTGCCTCCGGTGTCTTTGAGCTAGCAGCGCGTGGAATTTCGTTGGTCCTTTTTTCCTCTACCTCCTCGCATACTTCAACAGGACAGGTTCACCTGCCTCCTGCGGACCCTCCGGCTGAGCAGCCTGCTCCACCTTTAGACCTCTGTTTGAGGTGATACGCATCATTTCTTCTTCTCCAAGGTGAGCAGCCACTATTAAGGGGCTTTATTTCCCCACCTACTCTCAAGGGTAATACACGAGGCGCTGTTTGCGGTCTGTTTCTTTGTCTTTCTATTACCACAGGTAAAGTGACAGTGGTCAGATTTGCAAAAAATGCTCCCGTCCTTAGGGTCATAATGGGCTCCGTCCCCAAGGGGTTAAATGATACTAGTGTTTAGATAATCTTCTATTGTACTGCTTTAAAAAAAACAAAAACAAAAATGCAACTTTTTTTTTTTTTTTTTTTACAAAATTGTTTATAATTGCCCTATTTTGACCACCTATGTTTTCATTTTTCCATATACCGGGCTCATTTTGTTGCGCCATGATCTGTAGTTTTCATCTGTACCACTTTTGCATACGTTTTTAAATCATTCTTTATATATCTTTTCGGAATGTGATTAGTATTATCGGCGATCTCCTTCTCTGGCCTACTGGAAGGCAGAACAGACAAAAAAAACCTTGGGATTATGGCAGGAGCAGGTGAGGGGACCTCCGTCCGCCATCTTGGGTGATTGGATCCCTATGCCGATCCGATCATCCATTAAGTGTCGCATTGATCAATACAGATCACGGCACTGCATCTGATGGGTTATTGGCAGACTGTCCAGGCCTGCTGGAACTTGTAGTTCTGCATCTGGAGGGCCAGATGTTGAACTAAAACTCCCAGCATGCAGGGAGTGTCTGGGCATGCTGAGAGTTGTAGTTTTGAAACTTCTAGGGGGCCACAGTTGAAGATCACTCACCTCGATCTTCAGACTGTGGCCTATCCTTGCCGTCCCTGCCGGTTACATCCGCTCCCGCACACCCCAACTGCCACCACAGAGTCCAGGCAGCAATCACCAACCTTGCTCTGCCTGGACTTCAGGGACGGGCAGAATGAGGGATCATGACGTTTGACCATACCCCCTCCTGCTATTGGTCGGTCAGTCCTGACTGACCAATGGCAGGGGATAGGAGGAGTGGCACCCCTGCCACCTCGCACCTATCGTTCAGGATGGTCGAGACGGTCTGATAGCTCCGATCATCCTTATTTTCCGGGCGATCAGGTCACCAATGACCCTATTGGCCGGAAAAAGCTGTGATTAACTGGTCAGAATTGACTGGAGAATCACAGCGTTCGCCGACAAGGGAAGGGGGCTGTCAGGACCCCCTAAGCGATGTCCTGGGATGGCTGCTTATAGAGATCAGCAGTTATCCTGTTCCGATCACCGCCCATGGTGAACAGAATACCCACGGGTGTACGCCCTTGGTCCTTAAGTACCAGGTTAACAAACCACTTACAGACCTCTTCACTCCGGATATTGCTAGTATTCTCAACTTCAGTATAAAAGGTCTAGAAAGGAGCCACCCTTAAAGATATTTTTTTGGCCAGTTAATAGGATGACAGTCTGAAATTTTCCTAGAGTACCATCCTGGGATCGGTCCTTAGTCCTAAACTATTTTCAGACCCCTTTTTTAATCCCTAAATTCAATCCCTATTAGGAACTTCTCAAGACTGTACTGTTGGTAGAAGTTACTTCAGCAAGGATAGAAGGCTTGTCAGCCCTTTCTAGCTCAGAGCCCTACAGTCTGGGGTTAGATGATAGATGACATTTTCTACCCACATCTGGCTTACCTTGCTAAGGTATCATGTGTCCCAAAACAAAGTACTACCATCTTTTTGTTCAAATCCTTCTAATAAGGAAAAGCTTTTTCATACCCCAGATGTAAGGAGGTGCATCTTAGGGTATTTAGACAGAACTAAATCCTTTTCCTTTTTGTTTAAAGGGTATTCCAGTGAAAAACTATATATATTCAGGGGTGTGGAAATTTTTATAAAAAACTACTTGTCCACGGGACTAAAATGGAGCAAAATCTACTTGTCCCTCATGACGATCCACTTGTCCCAACCAATTTTCGCTTTTACACTGTCATTTTTTCCTCCTCGCCCTATAATAGCCATAAGTACCTAATATAAGGATACCTTTTAAGTTTTCAATAACCTATTCTCTGAACCAAAAAATATATATATATTTGGGGAAGTGAAATTGAAATAGTAAAAGATAATTTTGCAGATTTGGTGGTTTTCTTTTCTGCGCCATTTACCTTGTGGTTGAGGTAACATGTTAGTTTTATACTTTAGGCGCCTGATTACAGCAATACCAGATTTGTATCGTTTACGTCATGTTTTACTAATTCTGAATGTTTTCTAATTTTTTTTAACCCCTGTAGCTTTATTTTTTTTCCGCATACCAGGCTGTATGAGGGCTCATGTTTTGCGCCATAATCTGTTTTTTTGTATCAGTACCATTTTGGCATTAATCTGACTTTTTAATCGCTTTTTAACTTTTTTTATGGGATATTATAAAAATTGCAAATCTGTGGTTTGGTATTTTTTTACATTTACCGTACGGGATACATAATGTTATATTTTAATAGGTTGTACAATTACGCACGAAGCGATACCAAATATGTTATATTTTTATTTTTGCATGTTTTTATATAGGAAAAGGGGGTGATTTGAACTTTTAACGTTGAAGACTGCTGCATTAACCCCTTCCAACTGTGGCCCTCCAGATGTTGCAAAACTACAACTCCCAGCATGCCCGGACAGCCAACGGCTGTCCTGGCATGCTGGGAATTGTAGTTTTGTAACATCTGGAGGGGCACAGTTTGAAGACCACTAGGTTAATGTCTTTCAAACTTTTATTAAAACTTTTTTTTTTTTTTTTTTTTTTACACTTTATTAGACTTATGAGGAATCATTAGATTCCTCAGACAGATGAATAGAGTTCTATTGAACTCTATTAATCTGTGTGCTCTGTGATCCATTGATAGAGCCTGGTCCAGCCAGGATCTATCAATGACAGAGCCGGGACAGGAGGAAGCAGAGGTAAGTCCTCCGGCTACCTCTATAGTGGATCGCCCCCCCCCCCCCCCTGCGATCGCGCTGCGGGGGGGGCCATCCACCCCACTAGCCCACCAGGGAGCATTCACATCTCCCTTAAGACGCCGCTGTCAGCTTTGACAGTGGCGATCTAAAGGGTTAATAGCCAGCCGCGGCGATCGCCGCATGCTGGCTATTAGCGGCGGCCCCCGGCTACTGAGAACAGCCGGGGGCTGCAGAGTATGGAGCAGGAATCCCGAGCCCGCTCCATACATACTGCAGAGCGCCGCAAGCATCTCCCCGCGCAGATGTGCCTCCTCCCCTCAGCTCTCCGAAGCTACAGCTGGGGGGAGTGAAGGCAGAGGACGCAGGTCTGCACGGGGAGCAAGAAGCCACGCCCCCTCATCTCCCCCCGCACGTCTGCAGAGCAGGGGAGAGAAGACATACACAGCTTCTCATCTCCCCTACTCTGCTTCCGAGGATACAGTTTTTTATTGTCGGAGGCGGCAGAGTATGGAGCGGGCAGGAGTCGCCAGCCCGCTCCATGCAGACTGCAGTTCGCCACCGCACTTGTCAGGTCCCGCCCTGCTTGCCCGAAGCCGGGTTAAGGGCCGGACAAATTCACCTGCCCGGCGCCCAAAACTGCTAGTCCCGGGCGTCGGGCGATGGCAATTCCACATTCCTGTATATTTATTTTTCATATCAACTCGTTACAGAAAGTTAAACAGATTTGTAAATGACTGCTATTACAAAAACATCTTAATCCTACCAGTACTTATCAGCTGCTGAAGTTGAGTTCTTTTCTGTCTAACAGTGCTCTCTGCTGACACCTCTCTCTCTCTCAGGAACTGTCCAGAGTAGGAGCAAACCTCTCCTGTTCTGGAAAGTTCCTGAGACAGAGATGTCAGCAGGGAGCACTTTTGTCAGACAAAAGTTGAATTTTTTTAATTGCCATTTTTTTGACCCCTGTAGCTTTTTTTTATTTATTTTTTCCTGCATACCAGGCTGTATGAGGGCTCATTTTTTGCGCCATTGTGTTTTTTGTATCGGTACCATTTTGGTATTTTTTTTACATTTACTGTACGGGATACATAATGTTATATTTTAATAGGTCGTTCAATTACGCACGCAGCGATACTAAATATGTTTATTTTAATTATGTTTGCATGGTTTTATATAGGAAAAGGGGGTGATTTGAACTTTTAACATGGAAGGGGTTAAGGTGTGTTTTCAAACTTTTTTTATTAAAACTTTTTTTTTCACACTTTATTAGACTTTTAGGAGGAATCATTAGATTCCTCATACAGATGACTAGAGTTCTATTGAACTCAATTGATCTGTGTGCTCTGTGATCCATTGATAGAGCCTAGTCAAGACAGGCTCTATCAATGACAGAGCCCCGGGAAAGCGGGGAATAGAGGTAAGCCCTCCAGCTACCTCTATAGTGGATCGCCCCCCTGCGATCACGCTGCAGGGGGCGATCTAGCCCACCAGGGAGCATTCATATCCCTTTAGACGCCGCTGTCAGCCAGCTGCATGCTGGCTATTAACGGCGGCTCCCGGCTACTGAAAACAGCCGGGGGCTGCAGAGTATGGAGCGGGCAGGAGTCCGGAGCCCGCTCCATACAGACTGCTGAGCGCCGCATGCTGGCTATTAACGGCGGTGTGAGGTGGAAACTTGTGCCCTGTGCAGACTTGCGTCCGCTCCTCCCCTTAGCTCTCCGAAGGTTTCCGAAGCTAGAGCTGGGGGGAGCGAAGGCAGAGGACGCAGGTCTGCATGGGAAAAAGCCATGCCCCCCACAAGTCTGCATGGCAGAAAGAAGGCAGAGCAGGGGAGAGTTGACGTACACGGCTTCTCATCTCCCCTCCCCCTGCACTGCCTTCAGAGGACGCAAGTTTTTACAGCCAGGGGCTGCAGAGTACGGAGCAGGTGCTTCATACAGTTCGGAGCCCGCTTCATACAGACTGCTGAGCGCCGCACCGCTTGTCAGGTCCGGCCCTGCTTGCCTGAAGCCATTTTAAGGGCCAGAAAAATTCACCTGCCTCGCGCTCGGAACTGCATGTCCCGGGCGTCGGGCGATAGGAATTCCACATACCTGAGTATTATGTCCCTGTCCTTTTGAGTCCATGCCTCTTTTGATACAGGACAATAGCCTGCTGGCCATAGAAGTTGCTGATTGATGCTGCATTTATCCACATTCAACCTCATATGCGAAGTGGATGCCCAGACACTTTGTCTAATGTGACTGTCCAGGATGTGCTTAAGTTACAAGATGACTTGGATAGACTGTCTATGTTCCTTCTATGTGTCCTCAGGGCTTGCTTTCCTTTCAGGTGTCAGAGCCCACTCCACTAGGTCAGTGGCATCCTCTTGGGCTGAGAGAAGAGGGGCCTTAGTAGATCAAATTTGCATGGCTTGCCGCCTGGTCTTCTCTTATTTTCTCCAGACACTACAGGATGGATGTTGGGAATTCTTCCTCTGCTATTTATGTTGGCCGTCCTCTTACAGGCTGTTGTCCCACCCTAGGTTTTCTTCTGATATTACTCTCAGGTGGTGCTGTCATGGAAAATGGGAATGCCGGTAATAACTCACTGGTAATTTTGTTTTCCTGAGCCAAGACAGCACCAGGGCATTCCCACCCGATGTTCTTTGGAGTTATATTTACTTTATTACACTGGTGTTGAATACACCTTTTTGTAATTATGTTGGTTTTCTTCCATTTATCATGTGCATATATTTCATGCTAAGCAGTGAGGAAGGAACTTCTAATAACCCCACCCCCTCTTTTTTTTATTTTTATTTTTATTTTTTTTACCTTGGCAGGGCAGACCAAAGAGCCAGACCAAATGGTTTCACTGGCCTTATGTGCCCTGCGTCCCAAACATTCCCCATTCTTCCCATTAAAGTATAGGTTTAAATATTTTTTCTCTTCTCAAGTAACTTTCACATGTCACTACTGCACCAAACTAGGTGAAAAAGGAACAGTTGTCACTCAAGTTGCAGTGTTGACAACTTATTTCTAACAAAGTGCCACAGACAAGTGTGATTTGGGTACATGCCATAGTAAGAAGCCAAAGAGCACACAACATTAGGGTCAGTGATGGATACTACAAAAATGCAGCAAAGTTGTGCTGCTCATTTAGGCCCTCCAGATCCATTGTACTATTTTCTGTTCAACATTTTGTGGCTTTGGGAGTGCTGTAGAAGAAAATGAGCTGAGACCTGGTTGGCACCTACACCAGCAGTTTGCCCTTGCATCCGTTATTTTTAAATATTTTGCATACAATTGTCTGTCTTAAGCATACAATTTTACTAACTTTATTTTTATGTTTTTATCAAACAGGTACCTTATCTGTGTCTCAGGCAACTCAATCAAAGTTTTAAGCACTATAACAGAGGAATGCATACATGTGTTATGGAGTCACAGGGATTTGGTTACTGGAATTGAACTCAATCCAAATAATCTTCTACAGGTGAGAAATAAAACTAATAACTCGGTTATATTTCCAGACATATACAGTATCCAGTAAAAGCAAACATTTTCTCAGCCAGTCTGATTAATGTGGTCTGCAGACTACACTTTCAGGGGTGTTGCTAGTATTGGTTTCTAGTATTTACCTCTTGGTTTAATTGTAGATCAAGCAAAAGCAGTATTGTCTAAGAACTTGGATATCATGTTATATCTGTGCATATTGGGTCAGATTTTCACTTTTGAAAAGAGGCATGACTTGACGGCAAGGGCTGTGACTCAACTGCTGAGACATTCGCACAGAATTTTTTTTGTGTCCTTAACCACTTAAAGGAGATCTGTAGCGTACAATTTTTTTTATAATCCTATTTTTATAAAACTATAACTCCCAGCATGTCATAGATATATGCAGTCATCCCGTTCCAATCACTGCCGCTTGCCGGGCGGTGATCGGAACAGGATGACTGCTGATATGTATGACATGCCCTTTGGCTGTCAGTGCAAACTGGGAGTTATAATACAGGCACGCACTCTGCCCTTAAATGGCACTATCACCAAAACTATATTTTTAAAAACTAGCCATAGAAAAGAAGTGTATCTGTAATACTATTTAATTTATTTTTTTCCAGTTTCCCTTAAACTGCTCCTATAAAAGTGGCCCACACTTGAGATTACATGAGGAGGAGGAGGTTTTAGGGTGTCACCCCAGTAGTTAGGAGATTATATGAGGAGGGGGTTTGTTACAGGGTCACCCCAGTAGTAATCATGGGGAAGCTGGATAACATACATGTTGACAGACATATTGCTTGTCATTTAGCTTTACTACATAGAGGCCTTCATTGGGATTGTAATCCCGCAGGAACCAACCCAAAACGTGCAGGCGGTCAGAAGGCTGCTGTTAGCGCTCAGGCCCAAATCCTGCAATATCCTGCACCACCATGGAAGCATCAATAGATGTCCAACTCAGTGACTGGTTCACAGTGCTCCTCCCAGTCCTGTCTCTTCCCCCTGCTGCCATCGCACGACCATTTTGTGGCATGCTTAGGCTGCCCTGGAGGTTCGTCTACTCTGTACTCCATCTTCCGCCAGCCTAGTTAGGTCAGAGCTGCCATTAATGTTACTCACAATTCACACACAGTGTGTGCTGTGTTGCGGCCTCTGTCTGCACTTATGTTCACAGGGGTAAGTGAACTGAAGAGCATTGCACCCGAGCATCTTCTACAGATCCTAGGGTTCGATGTTCTGCGGTCTGCATGTACCCACCATGTGTATAAGTGTGTAATGTACATTCCTATACAAGTGGGGGTATTATCTGCAGAGCATTGCATCGGTCAGTGACAATCTGCAGTCACTGGTATTAACATCTGCACATACCCCCATGTATAGCATTGTGTGTATGTGCAGAGCATTGCACTCTAGTATCTGTACATTCCTATGTTAGCGGACAAAAAATCATTGAGCAGGATTGAAAAAACAGTCCTGCACAGGGCTCTACTACATAGTGTATAAGAAAAACAGCAGGCAAACTCCAGTAAGGCTGGGTTCACACCACGTTTTGTTAACCTGTTGGGGACGAAGGGCGTATGCATACGCCCTTGCGTCCTGGTACTTAAGGACGAAGGGCGTATCCATACGCCCGTGGGAATTTCGGCGCGCGCCGGGCGGGGACCGGGCCGGGGTGACTGCTGATATCTATCAGCAGGCACCCTGTGCAAATGCCCTGGGGGGTCGTTAGACCCCCCCATGTTGGTGAACGGCGCAAATCGCAAGTGAATTCACACTTGCGATTTGCGCCGATTACGGGTCTATGGTGACCCGGTGACCCGGAATAGAAGGGGGATCGCGGGGGTCTAAGACACCCACGATCCCCCTAAAGCGATAGGAGTGAGGTGGCAGAGTTGCCACCCCTCCTATCTCTGCTATTGGTGGTCTAGATGCGACCACCAACAGCAGATCTGGGGCGGAGGGGTTTACTTTCGTTTTCCCCGTCCTGCCCTGCCCACAATAGGCGGGGCAGAACGGGGAAAAGGAAGAGTCCACTTACCCCTCCGGAGGCAGCGGAGCGACGGGGATCGGCGGTCGGCGACGGAGATCTGCGGCGGCATGCGGCAGAAGAGGACGGCTCCCGGATGCGACGGAAGCCGGTGAGTAGTTGCCTAGCAACATCTAGAGGGCTACAGTCTGAGACCAATATAGTGGTCTCTAGACTGTAGCCCTCCAGATGTTGCAAAACTACAACTCCCAGCATGCCCAGACAGCTGTTTGCTGTGTGGGCATGCTGGAATTTGTAGTTTTGCAACAGCTGGAGGTCTGCAGTTTAGAGACCACTGCACAGTGATCTCTATACTGCCCTCTAGAACTTGCAAAACTACTACTCCTAGCATGCCCACACAGCTGTTTGCTGTCTGGGCATGCTGGGAGTTGTAGTTTTGCAACATCTGGAGGGTCACAGTTTGGAGATCACTGTTCAGTGGTCTCTAAATTGTAGCACTCCAGATGTTGCAAAACTACAAATTCCAGCATGCCCACACAGAAAACAGCTGTCTCGGCATGCTGGGAGTTGTAGTTGCGTACCTCCAGCTGTTGCATAACTACATCTCCCAGCATGCCCTTCTGTGATCAGACATGCTGGGAATTGTAGTTTTGAAACAGCTGGAGGCACACTGGTTGGAAAATACTGAGTTAGGTAACAGAACCCAACTCAGTATTTTCCAACCAGTGTGCCTCCAGCTGTTTCAAAACTACAACTCCCAGCATGTACTGACAGACCGTGCATGCTGGGAGTTGTAGTTTTGCAACAGCTGGAGGCTCACAGGTTCTGTTACCTAACTCAGTATTTTCCAACCAGTGAGCCTCCAGCTGTTGCAAAACCAACTCCCAGCATGCACGGTCTGTCAGTACATGCTGGGAGTGGTAGTTTTGCAACAGCTGGAGGCACACTGGTTGGAAAACCTTCAGTTAGGTTCTGTTACCCAACTCAGTATTTTCCAACCAAACTGAAGGTTTTCCAACCAGTGTGCCTCCAGTTGTTGCAAAACTACAACTCCCAGCATGTACTGACAGACCGTGCATGCTGGGAGTTGTAGTTTTGAAACAGCTGGAGGTTTGCCCCCCCCCCCCCCCTCCCCCCATGTGAACGTACAGGGTACATTAACACGGACGGGTTTACAGCAAGTTTCCTGCTTAAAGTATGAGCTGCGGCAAATTTTTCGCCGCAGCGCAAATTCCTAGCGAGAAACTCACCGTAACCCGCCAGTGTGAATGTACCCTAAAAACACTACACTACACTAACACCTAATAAAGAGTAAAACCCTACATATACACCCCCTTACACTGTCCCCCCCCCCCCCCCCAATAAAAATGAAAAACGTATTGTACAGCAGTGTTTCCAAAACGGAGCCTCCAGCTGTTGCAAAACTACAACTCCCAGCATCTCCGGACAGCCACTGATTGTCCAGGCATGCTGGGAGTTTAGCAACAGCTGGAGGCACCCTGTTTGGGAATCACTGGCGTAGAATACCCCTATGTCCACCCCTATGCAATCTCTAATTTAGTCCTCAAATGCGCATGGCGCTCTCACTTTGGAGCCCTGTCGTATTTCAAGGAAACAGTTTAGGGCCACATGTGGGGCATTTCCGTACTTGGGAGAAATTACACTACAAATTTTGGGAGGCTTTTTCTCCTTTTACCCCTTATGAAAAGGAAAAGTTGGGGTCTACACCAGCCTGTTAGTGTAAAAAAAAAAAAAAAAAAAAAAATAAAATAAAAAAATTTACACTAACATGCTGGTGTTGCCCTTTACTTTTTATTTTCACAAGAGGTAAAAGGAAAAAAAGACCCCCAAAATTTGTAACTCAATTTCTCCTGAGTACGGAAATACCCCATATGTGGGCGTAAAATGCTCTGCGGGCACATAACAAGGCTCAGGAGTGAGAGCGCACTATGTACATTTGAGGCCGAAATTGGTGATTTGCACAGGGGTGGCTGATTTTACAGCGGTTCTGACATAAATGCAAAAAAATAAATACCCACATGTGACCCCATTTTGGAAACTACACCCCTCACGGAATGTAATAAGGGGTGCAGTGAGCATTTACGCCCCACAGGGGTCTGACAGATTTTTGGGACAGTGGTACGTGAAAATGAAAAATGCTCACTGTACCCCTTATTACATTCCGTGAGGGGTGTAGTTTCCAAAATGGGGTCACATGTGGGGGGGTCCACTGTTCTGGCACCACTGGGGGCTTTGTAAATGCACATGGCCCCCGACTTCCATTCCAAACTATGTCTCTAAAAGCTCAATGGCTCTCCTTCTCTTCTGAGCATTGTAGTTCGCTCGCAGTGCACTTGACGTCCAAACATGGCGTATTTCCATACTCAGAAGAAATGGGGTTACAAATTTTGGGGGGCATTTTCTCCTACTACCCTTTGTAAAAAAGAAAAATTTGAGGAAAAAACTGCATTTTAGTGGAAATTTTTTTTTTTTTTTCATTTACACATCCGACTTTAACAAAAAGTTGTCAAACACCTGTGGGGTGTTAAGGCTCACCGTACCCCTTGTTACGTTCCTTGAGGGGTGTCGTTTCCATAATAGTGTGCGATGTTTTTTTTTTTTGCTGTTCTGGCACCATGGGGGCTTCCTAAATGGGACATGCCCCCCAAAAACCATTTCAGAAAAACTCACTCTCATAAATCCCATTGTCGCTCCTTCCCTTCTGAGCCCTCTACTGCGCCCGCCGAACACTTGACATACACATATGAGGTATTTTCTTACTCGAGAGAAATTGGTTTACAAATTTTGAGAGGATTTTTTTCCTTTTACCCCTTGTAAAAATTCAAAAACTGGGTCTACAAGAACATGCCAGTGTAAAAAATGAAGATTTTGAATTTTCTCCTTCACTTTGCTGCTATTCCTGTGAAACACCTAAAGGGTTAACACACTTACTGATTGTCATTTTGAATACTTTTAGGGGTGCAGTTTTTATAATGGGGTAATTTATCGGGTATTTCTAACCAGAAGACCCTTCAAATCCACATCAAACCTGAACTGGTCCCTGAAAAATTCCGATTTTGAACATTTTGCGAAAAATTGGAAAATTGTTGCTGAACTTTGAAGCCCTCTGATGTCTTCCAAAAGTAAAAACTCATCAATTTTATGATGCAAACATAAAGTAGACATATTGTATATGTGAATCAATATATAATTTATTTGGAATATCCATATTCCTTATAAGCAGAGAGCTTCAAAGTTAGAAAAATGCTAAATTTTCAAATTTTTCATGAAATTTTCAAATTTTTCACCAAGAAAGGAGGCAAGTATCGCCGAAAATTTACCACTAACATAAAGTAGAATATGTCACGAAAAAACAATCTCGGAATCAAATTTATAATTAAAAGCATTCCAGAGTTATTAATGCTTAAAGTGACAGTGGTCAGATTTGCAAAAAAATGCTCCCGTCCTTAGGGTCATAATGGGCTCCGTCCCCAAGGGGTTAAATACGGCTCCTGTATACGGTTGGGAGGAGGGGGAGCGGGGCTTAATCGCGGCGCCTGCACTCAGCCATATTTGGGAACCGTATTTAATGTATGTCTATGAGCCGACCGGAGTGAACCGCAGCCTCCGGTCGGCTTCGTTTTCGGCCGTATGCGGTTTCCCGACCGCAGGCAAAAACGTGGTCGACCACGTTTTTGCCTGCTGTCGGGAAACCGCATACGGCCGAAAACGAAGCCGACCGGAGGCTGCGGTTCACTCCGGTCGGCTCATAGACATACATTAAATACGGTTCCCGAATACGGCTGAGTGCAGGCGCCACTATTAAGCCCCGCCCCCCTCCTGCCAGCCGTATACGGGAGCCATATTTAACAAAACGTGGTGTGAACCCAGCCTAATCCTTCTTCCTCTCTGTGTAACATGTGCAGCATAAAACCAGAGAGGAAAGGGTTACAGAGCAGAGTGCAATGATTGGCTGACAGCTCAGTGACACTCGGTGAGGAAGTTTAGTCATATACAGTGAGGGCAAAAGAGAGAAGATGGAAATTCAGTGTGATTTGATATAAACTGATTTTAAAAGAAAAACAGAAGCTAGACACAAGTTAATGTACATCATCAGGATGAGGTACTAACAGAACGTTGTTCTTCTTCTGTGATATAATAGGTACTTTAAGCTTTAAAGGGAACCAATCATCAGATTTTACCCTATATAACGCTTGGCAAAGCGTTATATAGGGTAAAATCTTTATTTCACCATTCCCGGGGGATGCTCCTGCCCCCAGGGATGGTGAAGATATGAAGTTACATAGTTACATAGTTAGTACGGTCGAAAAAAGACATATGTCCATCAAGTTCAACCAGGGAATTAAGGGGTAGGGGTGTGGCGCGATATTGGGGAAGGGATGAGATTTTATATTTCTTCATAAGCATTAATCTTATTTTGTTCCAGGAATGTATCTAATCCTGTTTTAAAGCTGTTAATTGTTCCTGCTGTGACCAGTTCCTGAGGTAGAACATAAATTCACAGTCCTCACGGTAAAGAAGGCGTGTCGCCCCTTGAGACTAAACTTTTTCTTCTCCAGACGGAGGGAGTGCCCCCTCGTCCTTTGGGGGGGTTTAACCTGGAACAGTTTTTCTCCATATTTTTTGTATGGGCCATTAATATACTTATATACGTTTATCATATCCCCCCTTAAACGTCTCTTCTCAAGACGAAACAATTGTAACTCCTTTAATCGCTCCTCATAGCTAAGATGTTCCATGCCCCATATTAGTTTAGTCGCGCGTCTCTGCACCCTTTCCAACTCCGCAGTGTCCCTTTTATGGACAGGTGCCCAAAACTGAACAGCATATTCCAGGTAAGGCCGTACCAATGATTTATAATGGGGGAGTATTATGTCCCTGTCCCTTGAGTCCATGCCTCTTTTGATACATGACAATATCCTGCCGGCTTTGGAAGCAGCAGCCTGACATTGCATGCTATTCTGTAGTCTGTGATCTACAAGTACACCCAGATCCTTCTCTACCAGTGACTCTGCCAGTTTAATCCCCCCTAAGACATACGATGCATGCAGGTTATTAGTACCCAGATGCATAACTTTACATTTATCCACATTGAACCTCATTTGCCAAGTGGATGCCCAGACACTTAGTCTATCCAAGTCATCTTGTAACTTATGCACATCCTCTATAGACTGTACTGTGCTACAAAGCTTGGTGTCATCTGCAAAGATAGAAACAGAGCTGTTAATACCATCCTCTATATCATTGATAAATAAATTAAACCACACCGGTCCCAGTACTGAACCTTGGGGTAAACCACTAATAACCGGGGACCAATCCGAGTACGAATCATTGACCACCACTCTCTGGGTACGATCCATGAGCCAGTGTTCAATCCAGTTACAAACTAAAATTTCCAAACCCAAAGACCTTAACTTACCTGTCAGACGTCTATGAGGGACAGTATCAAACGCTTTAGCAAAATCCAGAAACACTATATCCACAGCCATTCCTCTGTCAAGGCTTCTACTCACCTCTTCATAAAAGCAAATTAGATTGGTTTGACAACTTCTATCCTTAGTAAACCCATGCTGGCTATCACTTATAATACAATTATCCCCTATGTATTCCTGTATGTAATCCCTTATAAGTCCTTCAAACAATTTACCCACAATGCACGTTAAACTTACCGGTCTATAGTTTCCTGGGGAAGACCTAGAGCCCTTTTTGAAGATTGGCACCACATTCGCCTTGTGCCAGTCCCTTGGCACAATACCAGACACCAGAGAATCTCTAAATATCATGAACAGGGGTACAGATATTACTGAACTTACCTCTCTAAGAACTCTTGGGTGTAGTCAATCCGGTCCTGGGGATTTGCTTACATTTATATTACTTAACTTACCTTGTACCATCTCTACATTAAGCCAGACCCGGCCAATGTCAGCTCCTTCTTCCATAGTGTATAAAGAACTAAAGAACCCATTCAGTAGCTCCGCCTTCTCTTGATCGCCTGTGACAACCTCCACATTATCATTATTAAGGGGTCCTACATGCTCTGTCCTTGGTTTTTTTGCATTTATATATCTAAAAAAATATTTAGGATTAGTTTTGCTTTCTTTGGCCACCTGTCTCTCATTTTGAATTTTTGCTGTTTTTTATAAAATTTTTACAGATTTTATTAAGCTCCTTGTACTGTTTAAATGTTATAGCTGACCCATCAGATTTGTATTTTTTGAAGGCAATTTTTTTGTTGTTTATTGCTCTTTTAACATCATGTGTCAGCCATGTAGGATTTAGTTTTAATCGTTTATATTTGTTCCCCTTTGGTATATATTTAGCTGTATAGTTATTTAGAGTTGATTTAAAGATGTCCCATTTACCTTCTGTATCAGTATTTGACAACACCTCCCCCCAGTCTATGTCCTGTAGTGCAGCCCTCAGCCCAGGGAAGTTTGCCTTTTTAAAGTTATATGTTTTTGCCTTCCCCGCCTGTCTTTGTTTTCTACATTTTAAGTCAAAAGTAACTATATTGTGGTCGCTATTACCAAGGTTTTCCCGCACAGTTACATTACCAACCAGCTCTGCGTTGTTGGAAATGATCAGATCCAACAAGGCATCACTTCTTGTTGGGTCCTCCACAAACTGGCCCATAAAATTATCCTGCAATAAATTTAGGAATTGTCGCCCCTTTGTAGTTTTAGCCAACTCCGGACCCCAATCTATATCTGGATAGTTAAAATCTCCCATTATTACCACTGTACCTGCCCGGGCGGCCCTCTCTATTTGTTTATGAAGCCGAACTTCTATCTCTTCAGTGATATTAGGGGGTCTGTAGATTACCCCAAATACTATTTTTTTCAGTATTTCCCTCCTTTTGTAATTCTACCCACAATGATTCCACATCCTCAGAATCATCACACACTATGGCATCGTTCACACTGACTTTCATACCACTTCTTACATACAGACAGACTCCACCACCTTTTCTGTTCATTCTATCCTTGCGAAACAATGTAAACCCCTGCAGATTGACAGTCCAGCCATGTCTCAGTGACCCCCAACTATATCAATATGTTCCTCCAGTATCAAGGCTTCAAGCTCCCCCATTTTATTTGCTAGGCTTCTGGCATTTGTGAACATACACTTTACATTTCCATCCTTTATGTTATTGGGGTTAATGGGATTCAAGGGTGTAAGTTTTATTTTCCTATGAAGCCTATTCCTATTAACTATTCTAACCCCTCCCTCTGCTCCACCCCCAGGTACATTTATAATTCCCACCTCTCTATCTACACTATCTTCCCCCTCTTTGCTGTAGGTTCCCTCCCCCCAAGTCCCTAGTTATAAACTAGTCACTGCCGCCGCCGTAAGTAGTCACCTGGGCGGGGAGCTCTTCTCACCAACGCCCGTTCTTCGTCCGGGAGCGACGCCCCCTCCGCTTGATTGATGGGCAGCGTCATCACTCTGCTCCGTCTGTTCAGTGAGCGGAACAATGACGCGGCCCATCAATCAAGCGGAGGGGGCGTCGCTGCCTGCAGAAGAACGGGAGTAGATGAGAACAGCTCCCCGCCCAGGTGACTACTTTATAACTTCATATCTTCACCATCCCTGGCGGCAGGAGCGTCCCCCGGGGATGGTGAGGACAACAATTTTACCCTATATAACGCTTTGCCAAGCATTATATAGGGTAAAATCTGATGATTGGTTCCCTTTTAAGTACTGTGATGCGAGTGTGTACCTTTTACGCCCTCCATCCCCAACAGACTAAAGCCAAAATGGGCTGAGTCGTTAAGGGGTTAAAGATTACATTTTAAGTGGTCTACGTTGTGATATTTTTCTTGGTGGGTTACTATCACGCCCCCTCCCATAGGCTTGCATTGAGGGGGAGGGGCGTGATGTCACACAAGGGCGGAGCCGTGGTGTCACACCGCTCTGTCCCTGTGATCGACAGTAATCAGACCCGGAGTGAATACGCTCCGGGGACTGATTTTAATGGGTGCGGCATGCAAGATCATGGGGGTCCCCAGAGGCGGTCCCCAGCTATCCTTTGGAAAGGGGATAAGATGTCTAAGTCCCGGAGTACCCCTTTAAATACCAGGAAATTTTGGGACAAAACCTTCAGGTGTCTGGTAGAAAGATAATGCAGAATTTCAACTTTCAGCAAAGCACACATCAAATTCACAAAAACATGGCTTCACCAGGAGTTAAAACATTTTGGGATGGCCCAGCCAGAGCCCAGGCCTTGAAGGAAAATGGTCACCTGTTCACCTGCACTATAACCCGATACACCGGGTTATAGTGCGGGTGAACAGGAGACCGATGCAGAACCCCAATCCTCCAAAGGTCCCCCTTCTTCCTGCACTCCCTTGTGCTCCGAGGTGGTAATGTTAAGGTTGGCTGTTGGTTAGGCCTCTAAAATGTGACTGCTGCTGTATACTGCGAAGTGTCGACACAAGAAATAAACATCAGACAAAATGTTGGTAGATATCTCCTTCTCAGCATACTGTCTAAGGAGCTGTCCCAAGGAGTTCTGTTTATTATATGGAAGTATATTGGCTTTTACATTTGACAAAAAGGAGGTTAGTTAGCACATCAAAATCATCATGTTATATTTTGATTGGTTATTTGAGTATTGCATCTGTATCTATTAGCATATTAAGCATTCATTTATTTCTTAGCCATAGCTCACTTATGTTGCCATCTCCCTATTCTACCAGAAAATTCCAGATGTATCTGTCCTTCTGTACAGTCTATATTTCTTCAAATGTTTGGTCTCTAACTTCCAACTTCTTTATCTTGCTGCTTTTCACCTCGTCCCAAGGTCATCTTAGTCACAAGCAAATAGCAAGCTATGTCTTATAAGTTGTGTTTCTGCAGCATATTAGCATGTATATCTATTTTTAATATATATATCTATATAATCAGTAATCAAAATGGTCATCCTTATCGTCTAGTTTAAAATATTCATAAGCGCCTGCGCATCACCGGTCACGTGAGCGCTCAGTAGGCGCTTATGAATATTTAAAGGGGTACTAAGATTTAAGATTTTTGGCTATATTGAATCTTCTTTTAATGTTAATGTTTTTTGCAATTGACATGTATATGTTTGTGTAGCATGTCTTTTTTTTTTCTTACCTGTTTGTGGGCCAGGAAGTTCTGTAGTTCTGTGTTGGATCTCCTACTGTTGTTCACAGGTTAGGATTAGGCTGTGGACAAGATGTCATAGCTTTTTTTTTTGCCTGTTCTCTCAGAACTGCATGACAGAGAGGCCACGCCCCCTCATCTCAACCCCCCCCCCCCCCAAAAGAGGACGCAGGTGTGCATGAGAGCAAGAAGCTCCTACACAGCTCCTCATCTCCCCTCCCCCTTCTCTGTCTTCTGAGGATGCATGTCTGCACTGAAAGAAGACAGGGAAGATAAGTGTTATGTGAAGGGGGGAATAATAAGGTGCACGGGCTGGGGATGTATAGACTTCAGGGGAATACATTTCAGACTGGTGATGATTTCTATGTGTGAAGGAGGGAGGGGGGGGGGCGGACTCCTGAATGACACATGCTGGGCATTGTAGTCCCTGTTTCGTGTGTGTATGCTAGTGTTTACAAACCAGTGTGCCTCCAGCTGTTGTAAAACTACAACTCCCAGCATTCCCTGTCAGTCTTTGGGCATGCTGGGGGTTGTAGTCTTGCAACAGCTGGAGGCGCACTGATTGGAAAACACTGGCCTAGCCTATTCAGTATATTACAAACAAAGTGCAGCTTTTGGCTGTCCAGACATGCTGGTAGTAGTAGTTTTGCAACACCTGGAGGCACCCTGGTTGGGAAACACTGGTGTATGCCCTATAGAGGTGTGGTGAATTACAACCCCCAGGAGACTACAGAGGTAGCATGCTGCTGTTATGCCACAGGCTGAAGACTCCTGAATGACACATGCTGGGAGTTGTAGTCCCTTTTGTGTGTGTGTGTGTGTGTGTGTATACCAACCAGGGCTGGTTATATTAGTGTGCTGTGTATAAGGGGGCCGACCCAGGAAAATAGCAGGATGGGTAAAGGGCGGGAAAAAAAAAGAGCCGCCCCAAACCAGCAAGGCATGTGGCATGCTGGGATTTGTAGTTTTCAGCACAGGAAATAGAAGCAGTGAAACAAATAGGCTAAGTCAAAAAGGAAAAACGCGTTGCCAACCGGAGTACCCCTTTAAATCTAGGCGGTAGGACCACCTCAGAGCGCAAGTGAGCTCAGAAAGAAGGGGGATCTTTGGAGGATCGAGGTTCCGGACTGCAGGTAGGTATATTAGTCCGAGACCCCGCATCGGTCTCCTGTTCACCCACAATAAAACTCGGTGTATCTGGTTATACTGCAGATGAACAGGTGACCGTTTTTCTTTTTAAAGGAGTACTGTGGTGCAGTACAACTTTTCCCCTATCCAAGGGACCCTCCGCAATAAGGCACTTAACCCTTATCCTTTTGGATACGTTGTATTGCACTACAGTACTTCTTTAATTCATTGAAAAATCTATGGGGTGATTTCAAGAGGACTGTACAGATTTGTTGCGCTTTTGCAAGGAAGAGTTGGCAATTATTGGCACGTTAAGATGTGCCATGCTAATAGACTACTTCCTCAAAAGGTGCTTCAATAAAGTATTAGTTTAAAGGAGTAGTGCAGTGTAATATAAAAGTACAACTTATCCCCTATCCTAAGGACCCCTCCCTATCTCCTGAGCAGGATACCGGCAGTCTGCTGGTAGCAGCCTTTCCGACCCCTCCAGGAACCCGCAGCCATCAACCCCCTCCATGTATATCTATGGGATACATGGAGGGGGCATGTTGGCCGCCACTCCTTGCGGGGTTCGGCAGGCCCCTTCGGCAGACTGCCGGGGCCTCGTTCAGGAGATCATGGGGTCCCTGCAGTCGGACCCCCCACCATGCGATCGAGAACTTTTCCCCTATCTAAATTATAAGTTATATTTCACTACAGAACTCCTTTAACTTGGTTGCATAAGTGTCCACATCCTTAGTTAAAGTTTTAGATGGAAAAATTAGTTTTATGAAATCCTGTATAAAGGAAGAGTGGTGTGGTTTTCCTTAGCAACCAATCTGAAAGATGTGAGCTGATTGGTTGCTAAGGGTATCTGGTCAACTTTTCCTTAATAATGTGTGTGTGTGTGTGTGTGTGTGTGTGTGTGTGTGAGTGTATATATATAAAAATCTATACCAGTAATAGGCTGGTGAAGATTTTAGCTACAGTGTGTGTTTTTATTTTTTTTTGTCCATGCCTGCTGTAATGGCTAAAAATTTAAATTGTTACTTTTTGACATCAGAAAACTGGGATAATTTAACACATTCCGAATATGTATCTGTACATTCTTTTTGCATGTATTTGATGCAAATGCTTCTTGTCTTACAGCTCTACTCATGCTCTTTGGATGGCACAGTTAAGTTATGGGACTTCATTGATGGTATTCTAATAAAGGTAGATCTATTTTAATTTTTATATAAGCTAAATGACATTATTACGAAAAGTCCTACAGGACACTACTTGCCAATATATGGTTGCTCATTCATATTTTACTGTTATGCATGGTGTCCATGGTATAGATGGGTCTCTAAACTAGTAACTTAACATAACCTTACATTTATCAGTGTTGAACCTCTTCTGCCACTGCTCAGCCCAAGCCTCCATTCTATCCACATTCATTTGTAACAGTGTACTGTTCTCTCTCGTGTTAACTGCTTTACACAGTTTGGTACCATCACCAAAGATTGACATTTTACTATACAATTCCTCTACAAAGTCTATAAGGTCATATAGTAAGAATAGGGACCCAAAACGGACACCTGTGGTATACTTGTAAGAGTCACCTTTCAGAGTGTACCATTAATACCCACCCTCTGTTTCCTAGCAGTTACTAACCCCCTTACACACATTTTCTCCCTGCCCAAGTATATTCCTTTTATGACCCAACCTTTTATGTGGGATAGAATCAAATACTTAGGAAAAATCAAGACATAAGACTGGACTGGGTAAAATCACTGGATGCCATAAGCTTTCCACTTTATAAAAACTGACGAGGTTAATTTGACACCAATCCCCTCTTAACCCCTTAAGGACCCAGCCCAAATATACCTTAAGGACCCGGCCATTTTTTGAACATCTGACCACTGTCACTTCAAGCATTAATAACTCTGGGATGCTTTTACCTTTCATTCTGATTACGAGATTGTTTTTTCGTGACATATTCTACTTTATGTTAGTGGTAAAATTTTGAAAATTTTGCAATTTTTTTTAACTTTGAAGCTCTCTGCTTATAAGGAAAATGGATATTCCAAATAAATTATACATTGATTCACATATACAATATGTCTACTTTATGTTTGCATCATAAAGTTGACATGTTTTTACTTTTGGAAGACATCAGAGGGCTTCAAAGTTCAGCAGCAATTTTCAAATTTTTCACAAAATTTTCAAAATTGGAATTTTTCAGGAACCACTTCAGTTTTGAAGTGGATTTGAAGGGCCTTCATATTAGAAATACCCCACAAATTACCCCATTATAAAAACTGCACCCCTCAAAGTATTCAAAATGACATTCAGTAAGTGTGTTAACCCTTTAGGTGTTTCACAGGAATAGCAGCAAAGTGAAGGAGAAAATTCAAAATCTTCATTTTTTACACTCTCTTGTTCTTGTAGATCCAGTTTTTGAATTTTTACAAGGGGTAATAGGAGAAAAAGCCCCCAAAAATTGTAACCCAATTTCTCTCGAGTAAGGAAATACCTCATATGTGTGTGTCAAGTGTTCGGGAAGGAGCAACAATGGGATTTTGGAGGGGGAATTTTTCTGAAATGGTTTTTGGGGGGCATGTCACATTTAGAAAGCCCCTATGGTGCCAGAACAGCAGAAAACACCACATGGCATACCATTTTGGAAACTACACCCCTCAAGGCGCATATCAAAGGGTCCAGTTAGCCTTAACACCCCACAGGTGTTTGATAACTTTTCGTTAAAATCGGATGTGTAAATGGAAAAAAAAAATTCACACTAAAGTGCAGTTTTTCACCCAAATTTACCATTTTTACAACGGGTAATGGGAGAAAATGCCCCCCCCCCCCCCCCCCCCCCCCCCCCCAATTTGTAACCCCATCTCTTTTGAGTATGGAAATACCCCATGTTAGGACGTAAAATGCTTTGCGGGCAAACTACAATGCTCAGAAGAGGAGTCACATTTGGCTTTTGAATGCAACGTTTGCTGAAATGTGCCAGAACAGCAAAAAATACCCACATGGCATACTATTTTGGAAACTACACCCCTCAAGGAACGTAACAAGGGGTCCGCTGAGCCTTAACACCCCACAGGTGTTTGACGACTTTTCGTTAAAGTTGGATGTGTAAATGAGAATTTTTTTTTTTTTTTTTTTTTTTTTTTTTACTAAAATGCAGTTTTTCCCCAAAATTTTACATTTTCACAAGGGGTAATAGAAGAAATGGGGTTACAAATTTTGGGGGTCATTTTCTCCTGAGTATGGAAATAAAGGACGTAAAATGCTCTGCTGGCGAACTACAATGCTCAGAAGAGGAGGAGCGCCATTGAGCGTTTGGAATGGTAGTCAGGGGCCATGTGCGTTTACAAAGCCCCCCCCCCCCGTGGTGCTGGAACAGTGGACCCCCCCACATGTGACCCCATTTTGGAAACTACACCCCTCACAGAATTTAATAAGGGGTGCAGTGAGTATTTACACCCCACTGGCGTTTGACAGATCTTTGGAACAGTGGGCTGTGCAAATGAAAAATTTTATTTTTCCTTTTTACGGACCACGGTTTCAAAAATTTGTCAGACACCTGTGGGCTGTAAATTCTCAATGTACCCCTTATTACATTACGTGAGGGGTGTAGTTTCCAAAATGGTTGGCCACTAAATACCCAGTAAATACCACCCCGAATAATATTATTAATCTTGGTGATCACAAACTCACAGTGGGACAACAATCTATACTGAACAAGGGGCTGAAATTTGCACCAGATTGTCCTCTAAACAAGTTTGACACATTCATTGGACTAGAGAAGTTTACTCGTAATTTATGTTTGAAAAAATATTTTTTGAGACATCCCCCTTGAACAAATTGAAACATCATCCAAATATACCCACACAAATTGTAAACCAAAATCTTGGTTTTATCCCAAGACAGAATTGGGACCTGACCTTATGTCCTTTAAGAAGTCAGTTGAACATGACCTGAGATCTCTCCAATGATATATTAAAGGTTTTGGGTTTAGAATACTGAAGGAGAAAAAAAGCGATGCAGGAACTCCAGTCCCTGTCGGATGTAACCATCCGTCCGGCAGATAAGGGCGGGGCTATCGTATTGCAAACCATGAGTAATTATAATACTGAATGTCTGAGACAGTTGAATGATCCAGTTACATACAAAAAATTATATGCACACCCCACTACCATTTATAGTTCACACCTACATGATTTATGTAAAAAGGCTCTTGAAGATGGTATTTTGACAGAGGGTGAATCAAAGTTCATCCTGGGCACCCCAGAACGTCTACCAGTTTTTTGTTTACCAAAAACAAACAAAAATTACTATAAATCCACCTGGGAGACCGATTGTGTCTTGCATCGGCTCCATTACATCAAATCTTTCACAATACGTTGATCGTTTCCTCCAACCGTTCGTTCAGAAAACCGATTATTATTTAAGACACGACTCAGATTATTAGTTTATTGGAACACATGAACTGGTCATCAGACTATAATTTAGCAACCCTCGATGTAAGTTCATTATACACTATAATAGATCACAATTTAGGCATTGCTGCAGTAAAAAGGTTTTTAGAGAAAGGTACCATTCAAAAAGAACAGATTGATTATATCACAAAAGCAATACTATTTATATTAACACAATTTTTTTTTTACTTTGGGGGGAATTTTTATTTACAGTTAAAAGAAACGGCAATGGGCACCAGGTTCGAGCCGAGTTACGCCAACCTGTTCATGGCGGCATGGGAACAGGATACCATCACCCCCATACTCGGCGCGAACCTGGTGTTCTGGAGACGTTATATCGATGATATTTTAATTTGGAAAGGTGCCCAGTAGAGATGAGCGAACTTACAGTAAATTCGATTCGTCACGAACTTCTCGGCTCGGCGGTTGCTGCCTTTTCCTGCATAAATTAGTTCAGCTTCCAGGTGCTCCCGTGGGCTGGAAAAGGTGGATACAGTCTTAGGAGACTCTTTCCTAGGATTATATCCACCTTTTCCAGCCCACCGGAGCACTGTAAAGCTGAACTAATTTATGCAGGAAAAGTCAGCAACCGCCGAGCTGAGAAGTTCGTGACCAATCGAATTTACTGTAAGTTCGCTCATCTCTAGTGCCCAGGATGGACTCGAGGATTTCATTGTCTGTCTGAATGCCAACAACAAAAATCTAATATTCACTTTTACAATAAGTAGGGAGAAAATAGAATTTCTAGATTTGGAGATCTTTTCTTCGGGTTCTAGATTACGGTGTAAAACATTTATCAAACCTACAGCCCGTAATAGTTATATTCAATACAATAGTTGCCACCTACCAAGGTGGCTAATGTCCCCAAAGGATAATATAGACGATTAAAGCGCAACTGTACCTCAGACATCCACTTTCAGAAAGAAGCCTTCAATTTTTGGAAAAACAATATCCCGCACAAATACTGGAGAGATCTCTGAATCAAGTTAGGGACATGGACAGGATGTCCTTTTTTATACCAAAAGAGAAGGACCAGGAGACTAGTGATCAACAACCCAAGTTAATCCTCCCATTCAACACTAACCATAAAAAAGTTGAACAGAATTTTCAAACATTGGCATTTAGCACGTAGGGATAGATTAACCCCTTAAGGACACAGGGCGTATCCATACGCCCCCGTTTCCAAGTCCTTAAGGACCGAGGGCGTATGGATACGCCCTGAGCATTTCCGGCCCCCGCCGCTAGCCGGAGGGGAGCCGGGGCCGGATGCCTGCTGAAATCGTTCAGCAGGCATCCCGGCATATCGCCCAGGGGGGTCATTATGTCCCCCCATGTCGGCGATTGCCGCAGATCGCTGGACAATTCAGTCCAGCGATCTGCGGCGGATTCCGGGTCAATCGGGTCTCCAGTGACCCGATGACCCGGAATTACTGGCTGATCGGGGCCATCAGAGACGGCCCCGAACAGCCAGAGCCAGCAGGGGTGAGGTGGCACTGGTGCCATCTCACGATCGCCCTGATTCGTCGGCCGGTTTCCCGGCCGACCAATCAGGGCGCCTGCTGCGGGTGTCACTCCCGCAACCCGCTCCGCCCCTCTTCCGGAGGACGTGAGCGGGTGCGGGACGTGCACCCCGGGTGCTGGGGACCCCGATCCCCGGCATCCCTGTTGGGATCGGGGCCCCAGGAGCGATGGCCGCGGCAAGGGACCGACCTGATGCGGCGTGGAGCAGCAGCAGTAGGTGAGTGACAGCCTCCTGCTGTTGCTTAGCAACAGCTCCCAGCATGCAAAATGGGCATGCTGGGAGCTGTAGTTATGCAACAGCACGAGGCAGACCACCACAACTCCCAGCATGCCCTTATGGGCATGCTGGGACTTGTAGTTTTGCAACAGCTGGAGGCACATTCTTTCTATGGAAAAGTGTACCTTCAGCTGTTGTATAACTACAACTCCCAGCTTGCACAAACAGCTAAAGTGCATGCTGGGAGTTGTAGTGGTGCATCTGGTGGTTGCATAACTACAACTCCCAGCATGCCCGTTGGCTGTTGGTGACTGCTGAGAGTTGTAGTTTTGCAACAGCTGAAGGCACACTGAGTTAAATAGCAAACCAGTGTGTCTCCAGCTGTTGCATAACTACAATCCCCAGCATCACCAGCCAATGTAGTATGCCTCTGGCTGTTGCATAACTACAAGACCCAGCATGCCTTTCTGCTGTTCTTACATGCTGGGGGTTGTAGCTTTTGCAACAGCTGAAGGCACACTGGTTGCAAAACACTGAATTTGTTACCAAACTCGGTGTTTCACAACCTGTGTGCCTCCAGCTGTTGCAAAACTACAACTCCCAGCATGCACTGATAGACCGTACATGCTGGGAGTTGTAGTTTTGCAACAGCTGGATGTCCCCCCCCCCCTCCAATGTGAACGTACAGGGTACACTCACATGGGCGGATGATTACAGTAAGTATCCGGCTGCAAGTTTGAGCTGCGGCAACTTTTCTGCTGCAGCTCAAGCTGCCAGCGAGAAACTACTGTGAACCCCCGCCCGTGTGACTGTACCCTAAAAACACTACACTAACAAAAAATAAACTAAAAAGTAAAAAAACACTACATATACACATACCCCTACACAGCCCCCTCCCCTCCCCAATAAAAATGAAAAACGTCTGGTACACCACTGTTTCCAGAACGGAGCCTCCAGCTGTTGCAAAACAACTACTCCCAGTATTGCCAGATAGCCACTGACTGTCTAGGCATGCTGGGAGTTTTACAAGAGCTGGAGGCCCCCTGTTTGGGAATCACTGGCGTAGAATTCCCCTATGTCCACCCCTATGCAAGTCCCTAATTTAGGCCTCAAATGGGCATGGCGCTCTCACTTTGGAGCCCTGTCGTATTTCAAGGCAACAGTTTAGGGCCACATATGGGGTATCGCCGTACTCGGGAGATATTGGGCTTCAAATTTTGGGGGGTATTTTCTGCTATTACCCTTTTTAAAAATGTAAAATTTTTGGGAAAACAAGCATTTTAGGTAAAAAAATTTTTTTTTTTTTTTTTTACATATACAAAAGTCATGAAACACCTGTGTAGTATAAAGGTTCACTTAACCCCTTGTTACGTTCCCCAAGGGGTCTAGTTTCCAAAATGGTATGCCATGTGTGTTTTTTTGCTGTCCTGGCACCATAGGGGCTTCCTAAAAGTGACATGCCCCCCAAAAACCATTTGTCGCTCCTTCCCTTCTGAGCCCTCTACTGCGCCCGCCGAACAATTAACATAGACATATGAGGTATGTGCTTACTCAAGAGAAATTGGGTTTCAAATACAAGTAAAAATTTTCTCCTTTTTACCCCTTGCAAAAATTACAAAATTGGGTCTACAAGAACATGCGAGTGTAAAAAATGAATATATTGAATTTTCTCCTTCACTTTGCTGCTATTCCTGTGAAACACCTAAAGGGTTAATACACTTACTGAATGTCATTTTGAATACTTTGGGGGGTGTAGTTTTTATAATGGGGTCTTTTATGGGGTATTTCTAATATGAAGACCCTTCAAATCCACTTCAAACCTGAACTGGTCCATGAAAAATAGCGAGTTTGAAAATTTTGTGAAAAATTTCAAAATTGCTGCTGAACTTTGAAGCCCTCTGGTGTCTTCCAAAAGTAAAAACTCATAAATTTTATGATGCAAACATAAAGTAGACATATTGTATATGTGAACCCAAAAAAACATTATTTTGAATATCCATTTTCCTTACAAGCAGAGAGCTTCAAAGTTAGAAAAATGCTAAATTTTCATTTTTTTGATCAAATTTGGGGATTTTTCACCAAGAAAGGATGCAAGTTACCATAAAATTTTACCACTAAGTTAAAGTAGAATATGACACGAAAAAAACAATCTCGGAATCAGAATGATAACTAAAAGCATCCCAGAGTTATTAATGTTTAAAGTGACAGTGGTCAGAATTGCAAGAAACGATCCGGTCCTTAACCCCTTCAGGACGGAGCCCATTTTGGCCTTAAGGACCGGAGCGTTTTTTGCACATCTGACCACTGTCACTTTAAACATTAATAACTCTGGAATGCTTTTAGTTATCATTCTGATTCCGAGATTGTTTTTTCGTGACATATTCTACTTTAACATAGTGGTAAATTTTTATCGATACTTGCATCCTTTTTTGGTGAAAAATCCGTAAATTTGATGAAAAATTTTAAAATTTAGCATTTTTCTAACTTTGAAGCTTTCTGCTTGTAAGGAAAATGGATATTACGAATACATTTTTTTTTGGTTCACATATACAATATGTCTACTTTATATTTGCATCATAAAATTGATGAGTTTTTACTTTTGGAAGACACCAGAGGGCTTCAACGGTCAGCAGCAATTTTCCGATTTTTCACAAAATTTTCAAACTCAGTATTTTTCAGGGACCAGTTCAGGTTTGAAGTGGATTTTAAGGGTCTTCATATTAGAAATACCCCATAAATGACCCCATTATAAAAACTACACCCCCCAAAGTATTCAAAATGACATTCAGTCAGCGTTTTAACCCTTTAGGTGTTTCACACGAATAGCAGCAAAGTGAAGGAGAAAATTCACAATCTTCATTTTTTACACTCGCATGTTCTTGTAGACCCAATTTTTGAATTTTTACAAGGGGTAAAAGGACAAAATTTTTACTTGTATTTGTAGCCCAATTTCTCTCGAGTAAGCACATACCTCATATGTCTATGTAAAGTGTTCGGCGGGCGCAGTAGAGGGCTCAGAAGGGAAGGAGCGACAAGGGGATTTTGGAGAGTACGTTTTTCTGAAATGGTTTTTGGGGGGCATGTTACCTTTAGGAAGCCCTTATGGTGCCAGAACAGCAAAAAAAAAACCACATGGCATACCATTTTGGAAACTAGACCCCTCGGGGAATGTAACATGGGATAAAGTGAACCTTAATACCCCACAGGTGTTTCACGACTTTTGCAAATGTAAAAAATAAATAAAAAATTTTGCCTAAAATGCTTGTTTTCCCAAAAAAAATTTATTTTTAAAAAGGGTAATAGCAGAAAATACCCCTAAAAATTTGAAGCCCAATTTCTCCCGATTCAGAAAACACCCCATATGGGGGTGAAAAGTGCTCTGCTGGCGCACTACAGGTCTCAGAAGAGAAGGAGTCACATTTGGCTTTTTGAACGCAAATTTTGCTCTGGGGGCATGCCGCATTTAGGAAGCCCCTATGGTGCCAGGATAGCAAAAAAAAACCACATGGCATACCATTTTGGAAACTAGACCCCTCGGGGAACGTAACAAGGGGTTAAGTGAACCTTTATACCCCACAGGTGTTTCACGACTTTTGCATATGTAAAAAAATTTTTTTTTTTTTACCTAAAATGCTTGTTTTCCCAAAAATTTTACATTTTTAAAAAGGGTAAAAGCAGAAAATACCCCCCAAAATTTGTAACACAATTTCTCCCGAGTACGGCGATACCCCATATGTGACCCTAAACTGTTGCCTTGAAATACGACAGGGCTCCAAAGTGAGAGCGCCATGCGCATTTGAGGCCTAAATTAGGGATTGCATAGGGGTGGACATAGGGGTATTCTACGCCAGTGATTCCCAAACAGGGTGCCTCCAGCTGTTGCAAAACTCCCAGCATGCCTGGACAGTCAACGGCTGTCCGACAATACTGGGAGTTGTTTTGCAACAGCTGGAGGCTCCGTTCTGGAAACAGTGGTGTACCAGACGTTTTTCATTTTTATTGGGGAGGGGAGGGGGGCTGTGTAGGGGTATGTGTTTATGTAGTGTTTTTTACTTTTTATTTTATTTTTTGTGTTAGTGTAGTGTAGTGTTTTTAGGTTACAGTCGCACGGGCGGGGGTTCACAGTAGTTTCTCGCTGGCAATTTGAGCTGCAGCAGAAAGTTTGCGGCAGCTCAAATTTGCAGCCGGATACTTACTGTAAGCCTCCGCCCATGTGAGTGTACCCTGTACGTTCACATTGGGGGGGGGACATCCAGCTGTTGCATAACTTCAACTCCCAGCATGCCCGTTGGCTGTCGGTGACTGCTGAGAGTTGCAGTTTTGCAACAACTGTAGGCACACTGGTTATGTATCACTGAGTTTGTGACCTAACTCAGTGTTTCACAACCAGTGTGCCTCCAGCTGTTGCAAAACTACAACTCCCAGCATGTACGGTGCATGGTGTACGGTGACTGCTGAGAGTTGTAGTTTGCAACAGCTGGAGGCACACCGGTCGTGAAACACTGAGTTAGGTAAAAAAAAACTCTGAGTTTCACAACCAGTGTGCCTTCAGCTGTTGCAAAACTACAACTCTCAGCAGTCACCGACAGCCAACGGGCATGCTGGGAGTTGTAGTTATGCAACCAGCAGATGCACCACTACAACTCCCAGCATGCACTTTAGCTGTTTGTGCAAGCTGGGAGTTGTAGTTATACAACAGCTGAAGGTACACTTTTCCATAGAAAGAATGTGCCTCCAGCTGTTGCAAAACCATAAGTCCCAGCATGCCCATAAGGGAATGCTGGGAGTTGTGGTGGTCTGCCTCCTGCTGTTGCATAACTACAGCTCCCAGCATGCCCTTTTTGCATGCTGGGAGCTGTTGCTAAGCAACAGCAGGAGGCTGTCACTCACCTCCAACGATCCAGACGCTGCAGGTCAGTCCCGCCGCCGCAGCTGCTCCTGGGGCCCCGATCCCAACAGGGGCGCCGGGGATCGGGGTCCCCAGCACCGGGGGTCGTCTTCCCGCACCCGCTCACGTCCTCCGGAAGAGGGGCGGAGCGGGTGCGGGAGTGACACCCGCAGCAGGCGCCCTGATTGGTCGGCCGGTAATCCGGCCGACGAATCAGGGCGATCATGAGGTGGCACCAGTGCCACCTCACCCCTGCAGGCTCTGGCTGTTCGGGGCCGTCAGAGACGGCCCCGAACAGCCAGTAATTCCGGGTCACCGGGTCACCGGAGACCCGATTGACCCGTAATCGCCGCAGATCGCTGGACTGAATTGTCCAGCGATCTGCGGCGATCGCCGACATGGGGGGGCATAATGACCCCCCTGGGCGATATGCCGGGATGCCTGCTGAACGATTTCAGCAGGCATCCGGCTCCGGTCCCCAACCGGCTAGCGGTGGGGGCCGGAATTCCCACGGGCGTATGGATACGCCCTCGGTCCTTAAGGACTCGGGATTCAGGGCGTATCCATACGCCCTATGTCCTGAAGAGGTTAAGGTGAAAAAAGGCTCGGTCCTTAAGGGGTTAAATATATAAAAAAGCCCCCGAATTTAGGAATAACTTTAGCCCCATCTATTAAGAAACCAAGTGAGAGTAAGAAACCTCAAACCTGGATGTCTACTCAGGGCTTTTTCAGGTGTGGCAGTTGTTCCAACTGCCACATAACGGAGGGACCAAGGAAGACTCAGGAGGTACACTCTACTGTAAATTCTTACAGATGGAGGATCCCGGATTTAATTACGGTACATGTTCGACTAAGGGAGTATTATATCTCTTAGAATGCAGTTGCCAAAAGCAATATATGGGCAGAACTAAAAGGGTTTAAAGGTACGTATTGCTGAGCATATATATAACCTAGAGAGGTTGCCCGAAACATCCACTATCACATCACTTTGCTCAATATCATAACAGGGATCCCAAAAGTTTGTCGTATGTAGGGATACAAGTAGTGAGACAAGACTGGAGAGGGCGAAACTTTCTTATCAAAATGTTGAGGATGGAAAGCCAAAAAATATTTGCGTTTGAGTGCCTGGAGCCCAAGGGCCTCAATTCAAATATGGAGCTATTTGAATAAACATTCAATATATCTCTTTCTCAGCAAAGGCACCCCTATAAAAATCAATTTATTTTCTATATATATTCTATTTTTCCTACTTCTACACTTATTTAAACCGTAGCATTTATATTTTAATTATTTTTATCATTTTATTTTTTCATTCACATTTTTTTTATTTTCATTCATCATTTTATTTTTTATGAGTATTTTTTTTCTTTTGTTCATTTATTAATTCTATTCATTGTTTTGGCTGTGCTATTCTTATTTCCCCCATTTGTAAGATAAACATCAATTATAGTGTAATTTACCATTCTGCTAATCCACCATTAAATCAAGTAACATATAAATAGAGAATCCACTACATGTTTTAAGTAAAATCTCAGAGATGATCCACGCCACAATTTGCATCTATCTTATTTCGGATTGTGAGTGTGATCCTAGTAAGGGTATAAAAATACACATTCAGTCCAGTTCTCTACACACCACTGAAGAAGGGTTTTTTAATTGTGCTCTGACGCCCCAAAACGCGTCTGGTGACTGAATTTGAGACTTTGATGAACATCAGTGTCAGTTCACACTACAGTTGCGGCTTTAAAGCGTTTTATTGGATTGTTGCATCTGGAGAGACTCGATCTCTTATTCCATGGACCTGTATCGCTACTTATCAGCTAAACCGGTATACAATCCTCCTCTGTAAGAACATTGTCTTAATACAGTTGGAGTTCTACTTTCTGCATGTCACTGAATACCTGTATCCACGGCATCCAGCGCTCATTATATTATCCAGCGCGGATCACGCTATCCAGCGTTCACCTGGCTCCCGTACCAGGCCAGCTGACTTGCCTTCAGTTGACTTTGACGTCAGACGCCAAGGTCGAGCTAGCCGGCAAAGAGCGTCTGCACATTGGGTAAACACCATGCCGCCCCGGCTGGAACGTATCTGACTACCATCTACCTGTCTAGTCAGCGGTGTGGTGAGTGGCACAGCAGTGCCAGATACTATATTTCTATTTTACAGGCATTTTCAGTGTGGAATGAACCAACCGGTGTTAGCGACCTTGTGCCATCATTACTATATTGCCTAGACAAACTGCCTATATAAACTGGATTATATGACACCTATACCGTAGGACTTTCCATTTATTCCTCTCTAGGATATTTGCACTATTTTTTCAGGACATTTGCAAGTTTTTTTTTTTACAGGATCAACTTCATAGGATTTGAACCATCTATAAGACTGTTACTATATATAGGACACTTCCTATTCTTTCTCTTTTTTTTCTTTGTTACAGGACATGTATTGTTTGTATAGGGTTATTTCTTTTACAGGTGATATATAGAGATACGTACCAAAACCTCTTTGTTATCTTTAGACACACTATCATGATCAATAAGTGTGTCAATCTATGCAACAACTATTAGTTATAGTAGATGTTATGCTCATGAGAATTATCGCTCTGAAGTGTTATGCTGAATTGTTCTTTTATACTGGAATTTTATTATATTGCGCTACCGTAGGGCCCTGCGGGAAACGCTCTGATTTTTACAAATCTATTTTAATGTATCCTATATTGTGGAATAAACACATATCTATTGAACTGTCTTTTCTTTGGGTAAACAGACATCCACCCAGATACTATATTTTTATAGGGGTTTTGCTGAGGACTGAATCCTTTTTATTTTATCTAGTATTTTCTTGTTCTCATAGGGTGAGAACATTCAGTTAACCTCGCACTCCCAACACCGTGAGCTGCACAATATCTATATACATATCCCTATTAAATTTATGGTGATTATATTCAAAATAGACAATCAGTGTGTTAATTGTACCAATGCAATTCCCCTGAGGAATCTGTTGAATTCAGCGGAAACGCGTTGGGCCAAACATTTGGTATAATAGGTTTAATTGTTTAATCGGACATTTAATAGGTCACATATATATTTGCGGTGTATTTTAGCAAGTGAATATTAAAAGCTATGTTTTAGAGCACTCCCCCTGGGCTTTATACCCCCTTTATTATTTACTCTATTGCTTGTAGGAATCTAACTGTGGGGTTATTTACTTATCACAGTATCTGTGTTGGTGTCTTGCTAATTGCCTATAATTTCCACCTGTTGTCTGTTCCATTTGCACAACAGCATGTGAAATTGATTGTCAATCAGTGTTGCTTCCTGAGTGGACAGTGTGATTTCATAAGTGTGATTGACTTGGAGTTACATTGTGTTGTATAAGTGTTCCCTTTAATTTTTTTGAGCAGTGTATACCATTTACCTACAGAATAACATTATTTTAACCGCAAAGAGCATTGCATTTTTTTGGCTTTACTGTGGTCTTTGTAATGACATCACTAATTTTACCAGAAAATCTACTGTTGATTACAGTGCTGCTTTATGCAGCAACTCACAGAAGCCTTCTCTGATTGCAGTTGTTCACTTTTCTTAGTCTTCTTGCCTTGGCCATTTCTTCTAGCCTCAATTCACTGCAGAACCTGCAAACTAAAACTAATAGGTTCTGCACTTTTCCAGCATCAGCATCTCCTTTTCCCCACAAATGCCATTAGACTATCCCACATACAGTCTCCATCCAACCCCCTCCCCCCCCCAACCCCCCAACACACACCCAACTTCCTCCAGCCTCTCCAACACACAATGCCTCCAGCCTTTAGGTAGGTAGCTTGCCCCCTGGTCTTGCTCTTTTTACAGGTGTAGAGGACTGCTGTATAGGAACGGCGCAACAGCATCCCCTTCCCGGTGCATGCATTGTCGTGTAATATTAGGAAGATAAAGTAATAAACCAGGGATGTGGAAATTGTATCGCCCGACGTGCGGGACATGCAGTGCCAAGCAGGTGAATTATTCAGGCATTTAGCCCTGCTTCGGGCAAGCAGGACTAAATACCTGAGGAATTCAAATATAACGGGGCCCCGTCACTAGACTCCTATAGACTGCAGCCTATAGCCAGCCATGCAGGATGTTTGCATCCTGGCGTAGGCGCGTGCGATTACGTCACTAATCGCTTGCACCTCCATCAGGACAGAGGATGCGGTCCTGCAACATTAACAACCGCCGTGCCCTTGAGCCTATTGGAGCGCACATGGGACGGAGGACAGGTAATAGCAGGGGATCACGGGGAGGGGGGTTTGGTGATTGAGTCAATGATGTGGCACAGGGGGGGAGGAGGCTGAAATGTAATGGCACAGGGGGGAGGGGGCTGAAATGTAATGGCACAGGGGAAAGGGGCTTAAATATAATGGCACAGGGGGAGGAGGGATTCTGAAATATAATGGCACAGGTGGAGGGGGGCTGAAATAATGGCACAGGGGGTAGGGGATGGAATATAATGGCACAGAGAGCATCAAGGGGGGAATATTATGTCACGGGAATGATATGGCACAGGAGAGGATCGAGGGGGGGAAATATGTGGCACGGAGGGATAAAGGGTGGGGGTGATGAACTGGCACAAGATGGTAGAAGCCACTTTTCTTTTTATGTTTACCTATATTTTCCATAATGCACAGTGTACACAATAAATAAAACAAGTAATACATAATATTACTCAACCATTCAAAATATACATTCATTCTCACTAGAGATGAGCGAATTTACAGTAAATTCGATTCGTCACAAACTTCTCGGTTCGGCAGTTGATAACTTATCCTGTATAAATTAGTTCAGCTTTCAGGTGCTACGGTGGGCTGTAAAAGGTGGATACAGTCCTAGGAAAGTCTCCTAGGACTGCATCCACCTTTTCCAGTCAACGGGAGCACCTGAAAGCTGAACTCATTTATGCAGGATAAGTCATCAACTGCCGAACCGAGAAGTTTGTGACGAATTGAATTTACTGTAAATTCGCTCATCTCTAATTCTCACCTATCCAAGATATCAAACTCTGCCAGCTACTCACTTTCTTTGTCCCCCCTCAGTCTTACCCTGTCAGAGAGGGGCTGCCATATCCATTTCCAACCAACATAATTCTAACATTCTGAATTCTTACATACCAACATTCTACCATTCTATATTATTACTTCCAACATTCTGACCTCCCCCCCCCCCCCAAAAACTGACTTCTTTTTAAGGTTCTACTCTTGTTAACCTCCCTAAACAGCTTTCCCACATTTCCCGTTTCCTCAAACATGGAAGAACATGGAAAATCAATGTAACATCAATATATGAGACATCTTCCAGACCCAATGAAAGAAGTGCTAAACCTGGTCCCCAATTAATATAGGTATCTACTCCTAGTATCTTCATCAGTAGCCCCAAAGTTTCCCTCCATAACTCTTGTGTACTTTCACATTCCCACCAAATGTGTATTAATGTCCCGCTTTCCTTTTTAAATCTCCAACATATTGGCGAGTTTATAGGGTTGTATTTAACTAACTTATCAGGGGTTAGGTACCTAATGTATAGGTATCTATACATTAACTTACGGGAGCCTCAAGGTGTCCCAAACAATGTGAGGCTCCTGTAGGGATCAAGAATATATTATGCCATGCTTTATCTGATATACAATACCTTAAGTCACTTTCCCATTTCTTTTGATTCCCAATTTATCATGCACACCTTTTGATTGTAAAGCTTTATATGCTCTAGATATTCCGCTATCTCCCTCTTTAGACTTGAAAAATATATCATATTTCCTCACTACTTTATCCTCTCCCCAGCTATAAGAATTCATCCAATGACTGATCTGGAGATATTTTAAAAAAATCTTTAGATTCTATCCCAAAATCTTTACATATTTTTCCAAACGACCCTCCACAGTAACATTACCCAGATTTACTATACCTCTATTGAGCCATTTAGAAAAGTCTATTGCTGGAAGTAAATGTTGTATCATATCCATCGAAACATCCTTACATACCAGAGGACCCAGTATGTGATGTTTTAATGCATATAGCCATACTTCCATTCCTGCTTTTAATGTTAAACTTCCATAATTTGTTACTTTTCCTAGAAGTGCAGTTTCCCATAATAATCTTGAAATTTTAGTTTTGCCTATTTCTGCTTCCATTGGGACCCAGTGTCTATCCAATATACTCTGCCATAATCTCTCTACCTGGGAAAGTAGTGTCGCTTGATGATATGCATAGAGATCCGGGTATCCTACTCCACCTTCCTCTATGGGTCGACATAATATTTGGAGTGCTATTCTTGGTCTTTTCCCCTGCCAGACAACACATGAAACGATCCTCTGTAGCTTTTTAATCTGAGACTTAAGAAATCTAATGGGGAGATTACGAAATGGGTATAAAATTTGGGGCAACATTACCATCTTTATTATTGCTATCCTTCCTATCATGGATTGCGGCAGTTTTAAATATCCCTTGATGGATGTTTCAAGCTGGTGTTTAAGTGCTTCTAAATTTACTCTCCCTAAATTTGCTGGAGAGGGGGTCAATCTGATACCCAAATATACTAGAGATTCTGTCGCCCATGAAAAGCAGTATTTCATTTGCAATTCTTGTTTCAATTCTTCGTTTATTTTTAACCCATTAAGGACTGGGGTTTATTCCGTTTTTGCATTTTGGTTTTTTGCTCCTTGCCTTTAAAAAAATCATAACTTTCAATTTTGCACCTAAAAATCCATGACTGCTTATTTTTTGCGCCACCAATTCTGCTTTGTAATGACGTCAGTCATTTTGCCCAAAAATCTATGGTGAAACGAAAAAAAAAATTGTGCGTCAAAATTGGCTTCCGTTTCTATGTAGTACATTTTTCGGTAAAATTGACACCTTATCTTCTGTAGGTCCATACGATTAAAATGATACCCTACTTATATAGGTTTGATTTTGTCGTACTTCTGGAAAAAATCATAACTTCATGCAGGAAAAATAATACGTTTAAAATTGTCATCTTCTGACCCCTATAACTTTTTTAATTTTTACACGTATGGGGCGGTATGAGGGCTCAATTTTTTGCACCGTAATCTGAAGTTTTTAACTGTACCATTTTTGTATTGATAGGACTTATTGATCGCTTTTTATTCATTTTTTCATGATATAAAAAGTGACCAAAAATGCACTATTTTGGACTTAGGAATTTTTTTGCGCGCACTCCATTGACCGTGAGGGTTAATTAACGATATATTTTTATAATTCGTACATTTCCGCACGCGGTGATACCATATATGTTTTGTTTTTATTTACACTTTTTTTTTTTTTATGGGAAAAGGGGGGGTGATTAAAACTTTTAATAGGGGAGGGGTTAAATGATCTTTTATTCCCTTTTTTTTTTTTTGCAGTGTTATAGCTCCCATAGGGACCTATAACACTGCACACACTGATCTTTCACGTTGATCACTGGTTTCTCATAGGAAACCAGTGATCGATGATTCTGCCGCTTGACTGCTCATGTTTGGATCTAAGGCACTGAGCAGTCATTCGGTGATCGGACAGCGAGGAGGCAGGTAGGGACCCTCCGGCTGTCCTGTAAGCTGTTCGGGATGCCGCGATTTCGCCGCGGCTATCCCGAACAGCGCACTGAGCTAACCGGCAGTTTTTACTTTCACTTTTAGCCGCGTGGCTCAGCTTTGAGCGTGCGGCTAAAGGGTTAAGCGGTGCCGCGCGCTATTAGCGGCGGGTCCCAGATTCACTATGACGCCGGGCCCGCCGTGATATGATGAGGGGTCACCGTGGGACCCTGCGTTCTATCACGGGAGTGGGACCAAGGACGTACTCATACGTCCTTGGTCCTTAAAGGGTTAAAGGGAGTATAACTGATTTAGCAATATTCATTTTATAGTAACTTACTGCTCCATAGTCTGACAGAACCTCTACTACACCTTGTAGGGATTGCACCGGATCGGTGCAAGAGATGAGAATATCACCAGCAAACAAACTTATCCGCTGTTCTCCTCTACCCACCTGGATGCCCCTTATACCCCCCCCCCCCCCCCCCGAGTCTCTAATTCGTTGTGCCAATGGCTCTATTATTAAAGCAAACGGGGGACAAGGGGCATCCTTGCCTTGTACCATTAGAAATATTAAATCTTCTGGATATAGCTCCAAATGAAGAAACCTTAGCAGTCGGATTTGAATATAAACCCATTATTGCCGAAATCATTACAGGAGGGAAGTCAAGTTTCTCCAATACTGCCCTCAGATGCCTCCAATGGATGCGGTCGAATGCTTCTCCGCATCCAACCCTAGGAGGAGGGAGGACATCCGACCGCGCGCCGCCTGTTCTGTAATATTCAGAATTCTCCTAGTTCCATTATATGTCTGACGACCTTTTATAAACCTAACCTGGTCCATATGTACCAGGTTAGAGAGCATTCCTGATAGTCTAGCTGCTATTACTTTTGCGTATATTTTAATATCTCCATTAAGGAGAGAAACTGGTCTGTAGTTTTCTAGGTATTTATGGTCCTTTCCTTCCTTTTGGTAATGTTATTATTACCGCCTCCAACATTTCTTCCCTTACTGTGCCCGATTCTCTAATTTCATTAAACAGCCTTGTTAGATGTTTTCTTAGACTCTCCTTATGGGTCTTATAAAGTTAATTTATTAAACCATCTAGTCCTGGGGCTTTGAATGATTTTAAGAGAGCTAATTTGTTTCTTTACTTCCTCCACCGAAAAAGGTAATGAAAAATCAATTTTTTCAGCTTCGGTGAGTTGGCAATGAAACTTCAGAAAGAAAACTATCAGTTCCCCAGTAGGTTAATGCTGATACTGGTACTAAATTGTGCATTGTCGACGTGCAACGCAATGCATGCAGTACAGTGTCGCCAAACAATGCAAGGGCGTCACCATTAAAGGTTTGGAAAGTTCTGACTTGGGTTATAATCATTTAAATGGGAGCCCTACCTGATGGGAGGTCATATCTATCTGAGAGCCTGTCTACCTACTTGCGGAGCTCTACCTAATGGGGTTCATTTCTATCTGGGGCTTTGTCTGGGAGCCCTACTTTTATACTAACTGTGGGACATATATCTGGGGCCCTATCTACATACCAGGGGAGCCCTACATGCCTGCTTACCTCATAAGGTGAGGTACCTACCAGAAGGGTGGACTACCTACTTAATGGGGCAGACTTGCTTATTTGGGACCCTATCCACCTAATGGGGTGATCTACTGGTCTGCCTATTAAGTTTATATTAATAAAGACCTTATTTACAGACTATTTTGGTATTTTATGTACCAGGACAAGTAGATCGTCATAAGGGACAAGTAGATTGTGCTCAGTTTTAGTCCTCTGGAAAAGTTATTTACATTTCCACACCCCTGTAAATGTTAACTCGTAAAAAAAAAAAGTGAGATCCTCAGAGGTCGACACAATAAATACCTCTATTATTCGTTAAGATTTGGAAGATAGGAATATCATTGCACAAAAAGGAAATCAACAATAAAATATGTAAAAATAGATTTACATTACAATTTATTAATTAAAATATAGAAATATAAAATACGATGGAATATGCAGATCAATATGATGTTTATACCATACTAAGTCACAGTATTACTTAAAATTTGCCCACTAGATGAGTATACTGCCCTAGTTCACAACTGTATTCAAAATTGACCACAAGATGGCAACATCTTGTATATGAACGGTATATAGCATACACGCAGTTGATATACTTAAAGGGAACCAATTTAGGGTAAAATATTTATTTTCACCATTCCCGGGGGATGCTCCTGCCCCCAGGGATGGTGAAGATATGAAGTTATAAACTAGTCACTGCCGCCGCCGTAAGTAGTCACCTGGGCGGGGAGCTCTTCTCACCAACGCCCGTTCTTCGGCCGGGAGCGACGCCCCCTCCGCTTGATTGACGTGCAGCGTCATTGTTCCGCTCACTGAACAGACGGAGCAGAGCGATGACTCTGTACGTCAATCAAGCGGACAGGGCGTCTCTCCCGGCCGAAGAACGGGAGTTGGTGAGAAGAGCTCCCCGCCCAGGTGACTACTTACGGCGGCGGTGGTGACTAGTTTATAACTTCATACCTTCACCATCCCTTGGGGCAGGAGCATCCCCCCGGAATGGTGAAAATATTTTACCCTATATAACGCTTTGCCAATCGTTACATAGGGTAAAATCTGATGATTGGTTCCCTTTTAAGAATTTAGTATATTTAAATACAAGATATGTTAATATGATTTTCACGCTGAGAGATATTATGAAACTTTGTCTTAATAAATGATAACATATAAATTATTGGTGGCTATGCAGAGGGGGATTTCCCTTACTACTTCTATAATTTGGGGCAATTTCTTTTGGGGAAAAAATTTATCAAAAGTACCGTTAAAGTAATTCTGTTCAGATAGATGTCAGTTTCTGCAGATTCACTAAAGGTATACTTGGACAGAAATCTATAAATTCATCCACAAGTTATGGGTAGGAAAATATAAATTATCTTAAGTACAAATTCTCCCAATAACCAATAATAATAAAAAGATATTAAAGTTCTTTTATAGTTACCACAAAGTAGAAGTGCCAGTGGGTCAAGCAAGTTGGATGGGTTCACTCAGCAGTCACAGATAATCTGGGATGCTCTCCAAAGAAGGAACAAAGGATGATGCCCCCCCCCCTCGCCTCACCACTACAGTTTAACAAAGGCTCCCTTATTTTGATAAGAAATTAACCAATCGCGTCTCAAGAACAAAAACGTGCTAGGCCCTTGTATCACCCAGATGTAACCATTTCACTGACCAGAGAGGGCACTCTTGTCTGAGTTGCTAAAATATTTTCTTAAGAATTAGCAGCTATTACCTGATATATTATGTCAAGTCATCTCTCCAACTAATCGCCAATAAATATAGTTAGCTGGATTAGATTTCGACATATAGCATATACTCACAACAGACATCTGGGGATTTGCCCAAGTCTTCACTCTGAATCTGGCATTAATGGTCCCATCCAAGTTTAACTAATGAGTAGATCCTCAGTAAATTGTCTAGATTTACAGTTATAAATCTATTAGATAAGACATAACTGTAGAATCTATTCATGGGACAAAATTAGACTGCTCTGTGACTGCTGGCAGCGCATGCTCAGTGTCAAATACACTGCGGATGCACTGTGTTTGACCCCATGTTCTGCTGCAGAATTGCTGTAGCAGATTTTGCTGCCTGTGAAGTCAATGGGCAGCTAAATCTACAGCAGCAAATCTTCAATAAAAATATGCACGTTTGCTATTTTTGTGCAGCTGACTTTGCTACCCGTTAACATCAATGGGTAGCAAAATCAGATGCAGAAAATATGCATCAAAATATACAGCAGATCCTGTACGTGTTAACATACCCTAAGGGTTTGTTCACGTGGGCGGATCCACGGACGATGGACCCCTACAGTGTGACTCGGAGCGGCAATCCACTGCTATGAGCAAACACACTGCCCTGTGTGAGTCACCGTGCGCATGCGCAGTGTACTGGCACACATTGCGGATGCTCTTGGCCTAGCTCAGTAAAGGGGGAGCAACTGCAATGCTTGCGAGTACTCTGAACATGCGTGCAGCGACTCGCACATCGCAGCAGTGTGTCTGCTCGTAGCAGCAGAATGTCGCTGAGCAGGCACATCTGGAGGCACACTTTAGTGGTCGATTGTTGGCAAGCCCTAATGGTACATTCACGCATGCGTATTTTCTCCTGCAGATCTGCAGATTTTCTATAGCAGATTTTGTCACCCAGTGAATTCAGAGGGCAACAAAATATGCAGCAGGAGAAAATACGTAGGTGTAACAGCTGGAAACACACTAGGGGTCAGATCACCGTGGAATCCGCTGTGCAAAATACACTGCAGATCAGTTGTGACCCTACCCTTAAGGAGTATTCCGGTGTTGGTTATGGTTGCATTTGGTCTTTATCATATGCATCTGAAATGTCAATTTTTTTTTTTTTTGTTTAGACTTTCGTAGTTGGGAAGAAAGTGTTCGGCCTGTATACAATTTCGAAAAAGGATTGTGTGTGTGTTATTACTCCAATTGAGGACTATTCAGGTAAGTTTGTTCCTACTTTGGTGTGGTTTTTAATTTATAATTGTGGTCATGACTACTAGAAGATGAATAAGTACCTGAAAATACACCCAACACTATACCACCAAACTGCCTCAAGTGTGCCATAAGCCGCTTATGAGAGCACACCTATAGAGGGCATTCCCTGTAGTAAATGAATAACAAGAGGGAGGGTGGGTGGGTTACACCATGCAGTAGATGCCCAGTGGAGGGGTTGAGAGGCGGTTAAATAGTCCCCATCATTCCCCAAAACACAACCTTATCACGCTTAATTACTTGTGTTCATGGCTACCAGAAGATGAATACGTACCTGGAAACACACCAAACATCATGCTGTTTGGTAGTATAAAGTGTGCCATAAGCCGCATACGAGAGCACACCTATAGAGGGGAAAAAATACACAACAGTAGGATGGAAAACAAAGCTTTAATTGAAAATTAAACTTATAGAGCTAGGAACTGATAAGCATGTCACATTTCAATTTGCGGGTTTGGAATGTATCTCGCATAACACAAATAATCCCACCTGCCTAGCTTTTTTTATTACATCGGCAGGTACCCGTTGCTTAGAGGTAGCCGAGGCTGCCCCAATACAAAAAGAATGGCCTGATATGCTAGAGTGGTCCTTACTTAAGGACCTGAGCAAGGTGCGTACATATTTGACAAAAGTACCAGTAGTCAAGTCGCCAAATGTTTGTAACAAGACATTGAGAACTCTTAACAGGGCACCACTTGTGATTTGTGGGGGAAAAACATAATTACAGCACCCACCATAGAAGTTTAAGTGGACGTTAAGGCCAGGACATAATGGTCCCCTGGCCACTTAAACTGTTCTCTGGTAAAACCCTTGGCTTTAGAGGAGATGCACATAAATAGAAGCCATTAAAGGCTAAATAAATGGCTGCCTTGATCACCAAACTGAAATGAAAGCCAAAAGGATGATTATCCAAAAGATCAGATAGTTCTCGGAACAAGTGCTTGGTTACAGGTAGGCTATTGTTTAGTATGCCCTTCAAGGCAGCTTTTATAGGATGGGCACTAAATAGCAAGGGTCTGTCTGAGCATTCTAAGGAAAAAATGCTGGATACCTGCCAAATATAATTTGATGGAATTCTGGGGCAACTTTAACTGAGATTGGCAAAAACCAACAAAAGCCAGTAGGGAGGAAATAAAATCTAATGAATGACCCTGATATGAAACAAGGAAATTATTATACACCATTATTATACACCCTCCACGCTGAAGTTAATACCTTGAGGGTACTGGGAGCCAATGAATCTGAGATAAGAGACCTTGTAATTTAGGAAAAGCAGGTTAATCCATTCTTAGCATCTTGTATGGTGTCACCGGAACATCCACAACATCCGCCTCTGGTCTGAAAATTAAGCCTTGGCAAGAAGTCAGCTGCCAGATTATTGGTACCAGGGATATGCTTGCAAACATAATGAAAACAGTGTTCTAATGATAAACTTCCTAACAAAACCAATTACCTGCTAAGAAGCAGATCTACCCTTATTTATAATCTCTACACTGGCTTAGTTGTCGCAGAAAAAGTAACTATGTGACAAACTACTGCTCCAGACTACTGCTTCGGCTACAATTTGATAAATTTAAAAAACCTTTATGTTGCTAAAACATAGTGTACTTAGCACTTCCACCAGCCATCCAATAGGTATTGTGAATGTCAGCAAAACCTGTATAAGATGATACATCTCCCCAGGTTTTCACATATGCATCAGAGGCTGCAGACGTAAATAAAAAAAAAATACCATTCCAGTCTGAAAGGAAAGCGTCCCACATAACTAAATCAGTAACAGACTCTCCCCAAATGCACCGCAGTATCCTGCTGTGGTGCTGATGGTAGCAAAGTTAGCAACCTGGAGAAAAAAAAGATCTGCTTTGGGGAATACGCATGGCGAAGGCCATCATGCCCAGCAAAGTTCAGCTGTAGAAGTGACCTGGGTCCTGGCGAACTTTTGAATGGCTGCTTTAACCCTAACAAGCTTATCTGCTTTAACCTGTTCAGGACATGGGGCGTATGCATACGCCCTGCATTCAGAGTCCTTAAGGACGTAGGGCGTATGCATATGCCCGTGGGAATTCCGGTCCCCACCGCTAGCCGGTTGGGGACCGGACCGGGATGAATGCTGGAATCGTTCAGCAGGCATCCCGGCATATGAGTTCTGACCCCCCCCCCGTTCTGCCCACCCCTGGATGTCGAGCAGAACGGGGGGAGAAGATGGAGACCGGTACCTTACCTGAAGATGGCGTGGGGACCGAAGATCATCGTGGAGAGATCCCGTCTCAGATAGGGAAACGACGGTGAGGGAAATCAAAGTGAAAGTAATATGATCTTTACTGTGGCAACCACTAGGAAGGCCGAACTGCAACTCCCAGCATGCACAGACAGCCAAAGGCTGTCTGGGCATGCTGGGAGTTGTAGTTTTGCAACATCTGGATGGTCACAGTTTGGAGACCACTGTTACAGTGGTGCCCAAACGGTAGCCCTCCAGATGTTGCCAAACTACAACTCTCAGCATGCCTAGACTGCTCAGGCATGCTAGGAGTTGTAGTTCTGTAAAATATGTCCCTTCAGATTTAGCAATTTTCATGACCTTTTTGAAAATTGCTGCTCTACTTTGAAGCCCTCTAATTTGTTCAAAAAGTAAAAATATGTCCATTTTATGATGCCAACATAAAGTGGACATATTCGGGGACATTTATCATCGTTGCTTTAGTAAGCAAGTTCTGTAGTAATTTTTTTTTTCTTGCTATTTTTTTGCTTATATATGACATATTTATCATACTATCACAGGGGGTTAATAAATTTGGTTTACATGAGCAAAAACAAAGAAATCACTTTTAAATACCACTTTTTTTTTTAGCACATATTAGCAAAAACCAAATAATTACTACAGAACACCACTTTGCAGCTTTGAAAAAGTGTGTGTGCATGTGTGTATATATGTATGTGTGTGTGTGTATATATAATATACACACATACACACACATACATACATACATACACACTTATTTTTCAAAGCTGCAAAGTGGTGTTATTATATAATGTGTGTGTTACATTTTTTTTAACACTGTTTTTTCTCCCTAAATGTACTTACTCATTTTTTTGTTTTTTTTTGTTACTTCTTCTACAGATCCGTGTATCCTGTGGACTCCTTCGGATTCGGTGGACTACTTCGACCACCACCGTTTTTCTTTGCTTGATGTTAATAAAATGGTTAACAAGGGCTTGTGGGGGAGTGTTTTTTTGTAATTTTTTTTGAACCCGTTGTTTTTTTTTTTTTCTCTTACTGGACAGGCTTAGTAGTGGAAGCTGTCTTACAGACGGAGTCCATTACTAAGCCGGGCTTAGTATAAAGTAAGGAAAAAACACAACAGGTTTAAAAAATTTTTTATTACAGAAAACACTCCCCCACAAGCCCTCGTTAACCATTTTGTTAAAATCAAAGAAAAATGCTGGTCATCGAAGTAGTCCACCGAATCCGAAGGAGTCCACAGGATACATGGATCTGAAATGGGAAGGGAGGGAAAAAAAATGGGTTAGTACCTTTATTATTACCTGCTCGCACATCTCCCGCCCCGACTACAACTCCCAGCATGCCCTTACAGTAAGGACATGCTGGGAGTTGTAGTCCTGCAGCTGGGGGCAGGGGACAAGCTTGTCATTTGCCTGCACTGCACAACTACAACTCCGAGCATGTCCTTACAATAAGGGCATGCTGGGAGTTGTAGTCCTGCAAAGGGAGCCCGGGCGCACACACAGTCACTCAATCACACACACAGAGACAGACGCACACTCTCACCCATCCAGCGCAGCGCTCCTTCTCTCCGGGCGCCCTGCGAGTGACGTCACTGACGGAGGGACGTGAGGGCCGGCGCAACCGAAGACGTGGGAGCGGAGGCTGGTGCAACCGAAGACGTGGGAGCGGATAATCATGTCACTGTTCCGGTCGGGTCCTGTGATTGGCTGCTGGTCCTGGCCAAATTTTTTTTTTTTACGAGGTGCGCACTTTTTCCCTTTTTGTATCTACTAAAATCTATGTTGAGGGCTTTTGGAGTAAGTGAATCAAATTCGAAGATTTTGCGGGTTTCAGCTTTAGACATCTTAGCGAAGTAATTGCCTCCTCGCCAGTCTTGTTTAACAAATTGTAGGGCAGTGAATGTCATCTGACATGTTGCCACCTGCCTTGGTGGCTTTTAAATATATCTGCCAGTCAGAACTGACATCTCAAAAGGAATTGTACAATTGATAGGGATGACCATTATTTTTCTAATGACTGATCAATATATATTAATATTAAAATGCCTTTGCTGCTGGAAAAATATCTGTTCCCTTACCCTTTAACCCAGATACATCGTAATGCTAAATGCTATTGCTGGATATTGCAGAAGAGCTTGCTTTCCTTAATTCAAAACATTTCATCTTATCGCTTTGCCTGTAACTAAGACTAGAGCCTTGAGATGGAGACTCTGAATACAGGACGTCTAAACAGTGGACTTCGTGGAAAGATGAAGAAATCTCAAGCTAGAAGTCTTGCAAGATAAAGACTTATTCTACACCACAAATGACTAATAAGCATATAAGAATGACTCATAGTTTTATCCTTCAACCTATATACTCGGAATGTTATCTGCTCATGACTGCGAACAGAGGCCCTGAGACAACTCCATGTGGGAATAAGAAAGACTAAACATCTGATGAGCAGAGAACTTTTTCCAAGAAATTAATGGACACTAGATATGCTAATATATACGGACGCAATATTTGAACAACCAATCAAACTGTAACATATTAATTACATAGTTACATAGTTTGTACGGTCGAAAAAAGACATCAAGTTCAACCAAGGAATTGAAGGGTAGGGGTGTTGCGCGATATTGGGGAAGGGATGGGATTTTATATTTCTTCATTTATTTTTCTTCTCCAGACGGAGGGAGTGCCCCCTCGTCCTTTGGGGGGGGGGGGGGGGGGTTAACCTGGAACAGTTTTTTTCCATATTTTTTGTATGGGCCATTCGTATACTTGAGACGTTTAAGGGGGGATATGATAAACGTATATTTCTCAAGACTAAACAATTGTAACTCCTTTAACCTGTTCAGGACCCAGGGCGTAAACTTACGCCCTGGCGGTTTCCGGTCCCTGCCGCGCGCCGGGCGGGGATCGGAAGCGGATGCCTGCTGAAATGCTTCAGCAGACATCCAGGGCAAACGCCGAGGGGGGCCATTTAGGCCCCCCATGTCGGCGATTGCCGCAAATCGCAAGGGAAATCGCCCTTGCGATCTGCGGCGATACCGGGCCCGGTAATTTCGCATGATCCCGGCTGTCACAGACAGCCAGGACCATGCTGGAGTATAGGAGCGAGGTGGCAAGCCTGCCACCTCCTCCGATCCCCTGCGATCCGTCGGTTAGTTAACCGACCGGGGGGGGGGGGGCGGTTACTTTCTCCCGTCCTGCCCGGCCCCTGAAAGTCCGGAGAGAACGGGAGGAAGACCGGAGGACGCGGCTGGGGACGGGGGAGTGCTGGGGACCGGCCCCGGTACATACCTCGTCCCTGAAAAGCCGGATCCCGGTGATGAAGGCGGCGGCGACGACGACAGGTGAGTAGATCTTCAGCCGCGGTCGGGCCCTTTACAGCAATGCACGTCGCCGTAAAGCGACATGCATTGCTGTAATGGGACCCTGTAAACTACAACTCCAAGCATGCCCAGACAGCCCTTGTCGTCTGGGCATGCTGGGAGTTGCAGTTTTGCAACATCTGGAGGTCCACAGTTTGGAGACCACTGTGCCCTTCCAGATGTTGCAAAACTACACATCCTCAGCATCCCCTTACTGTCCAGGCATGCTGGGAGTTGTAGTTCTGTAACATCTGGCCCTTCAGATGTTTCAGAACTACAACTCCCAGCATGCCTGGACAGTTTTGGCATACTGGGAGTTGTAGTTTTGCAACATCTGGAGGGGCACAGATTGGGAACCACTGTATTAGTGGTCGGCAAACTCTAGTCCTCCAGATGTTGCAAAACTACAACTCCAAGCATGCTGGGAGTTGTAGTTCGGCAACATCTGGCTCTAAAGATGTTGCCGAACTACCACTTCCAGCATGCCTGAGAATGTTTGGGAGTTGTGGTTTTGCAACAACTGTAGGCACACTGGTTGGAAAACATTGTCTGTTTCCTAACTCAGTGTTTCCCAACCCGTGTGCCTCCAGCTGTTGCAAAACTATAACTACCAGCATGCACTGATAGACTGTACATGCTGGGAGTTGTAGTTTTGCAACACCTGGAGGTCCCCCCCCCTGTGAATGTACAGGGTACATTCACATGGGCAGGGGGCTTACAGTGAGTATCAGGCTGCAAGTTTGCGATGCAGCAAATTTTGCGCGGCAGCTCAAACTCGCTGTAACCCCCCCGCCCATGTGACTGTACCCTAAAAACACTACACTACACTAACACAAAATAAAATAAAAAGTAAAAAACACTTCATATACACATACCCCTACACAGCCCCCCTCCCCAATAAAAATGAAAAACGTCTGGTACGGCAGTGTTTCCAAAATGGAGCCTCCAGCTGTTGCAAAACAACAACTCCCAGTATTGTCGGACAGCCGTTGACTGTCCAAGCATGCTGGGAGTTTTGCAACAGCTGGAGGCACCCTGTTAGGGGTATTCTACGGCCAGTGATTCCCAATGTCCACCCCTATGCAAATCCCTAATTCAGGCCTCAAATGCGCATGGCACTCTCACTTCGGAGCCCTGTCGTATTTCAAGGCAACAGTTTAGGGTCACATATGGGGTATCGCCGTACTCGGGAGAAATTGCCTAACAAATTTTGGGGGGCTTTTTCTCCTTTCACCCCTTATGAAAAGGTGAAGTTGGGGTCTACACCAGCATGTTAGTGTAAAAAAATAATTTTTTTACACTAACATGCTGGTGTTGCCCTATACTGTTCATTTTGACAAGAGGTCAAAGGGAAAAAAGCCCCCCAAAATTTGTAATGCAATTTCTCCTGAGGACGGAGATACCCCATCTGGGGGCGCACAACAAGGCCCAGAAGGGAGAGTGCACCATGTACATTTGAGGTGATTTGCACAGGGGTGGCTGATTGTTACAGTGATTTTGACAAACGCAAAAAAAAAAAAAAAAAAAAAACACGTGACCCCATTTTGGAAACTACACCCCTCACGGAATGTAATGAGGGGTGCAGTGAGAATTTACACCCCACTGGTATCTGACAGAGCTTTGGAACAGTGGGCTGTTCAAATTAAAAATTGTGTACAGCCCACTGTTTCAAAGATCTGACAGACACCAGTGGGGGGGGTAAATGCTCACTGTACCCCTTGTTACGTTCCTCAAGGGGTCTAGTTTCCAAAATGGTATGCCATGTGGGGGTTATTTTGCTGTCCTGGCACCATAGGGGCTTCCTAAATGCGACATGCCCCCGAGCAAAATTTGCTCTCAAAAAGCCAAATATGACTCCTTCTCTTCTGAGCATTGTAGTTCCCCCGTAGTGCACTTCAGGTCAACTTATTGGGTACCTCCATACTCAGAAGAGATGTGGTTACAAATTTTGGGGGGTATTTTCTGCTATTAACCCTTGCAAAAATGTGAAATTTGGGGGGAAACACACATTTTAGTGAAAAAAATTATATATTTTTTTACATATGCAAAAGTAGTGAAACCCCTGTGGGGTATTAAGGCTCACTTTATTCCTTGTTGCGTTCCTCAAGGGGTCTAGTTTCCAAAATGGTATGCCATGTGTGGGGGTTTTGCTGTTCTGGCACCATAGGGGATTCCTAAATGCAACATGCCCCCCAAAAACCATTTCAGAAAAACGTACTCTCCAAAATCCCCTTGTCGCTCCTTCCCTTCTGAGCCCTCTACTGTGCCCGCCGAACAATTTACATAGACTTATGAGGTATGTGCTTACTCGAGAGAAATTGGGCTACAAAAATAACAATCCATTTTATCCTTTTACCCCTTGTAAAAATTCAAAAATTTGGTCTACAAGAACATGCGAGTGTAAAAAATGAAGATTGTGAATTTTTTCCTTCACTTTGCTGCTATTCCTGTGAAACACCTAAAGGGTTAAAATGCTGACTGAATTTCATTTTGAATACTTTGGGGGGTGCAGTTTTTATAATGGGGTCATTTGTGGGGTATTTCTAAGATAAAGACCCTTCAAATCCACTTCAAATCTGAACTGGTCCCTGAAAAATTGTCATTTTGGAAATTTTGTGAAAAATTGGAAAATTGCTACTGAACTTTGAAGCCCTCTGATGTCTTCCAAAAGTAAAAACACGTCAATTTTATGATGCAAACATAAAGTGGACATATTGTATATGTGAATAAAAAAATATATATATATTTGGAATATCCATTTTCCTTACAAGCAGAGAGCTTCAAAGTTAGAAAAATGCAAAATTTTCAAATTTTTCATCAAATTTTGGGATTTTTCACCAAGAAAGGATGCAAGTTACCACAAAATTTTACCACTCTGTTAAAGTAGAATATGTCACAAAAAAACAATCTCAGAATCAGAATGATAACTAAAAGCATTCTAGAGTTACAGTGACAGTGGTCAGATGTGCAAAAAATGGCCAGGTCCTAAGGTGTAAAATGGCTGGGTCCTTAAGGGGTTAAAGGGGTACTCCGGTGTAAACCTTTTTTCTTTTAAATAATCTGGTGGCAGAAAGTTAAACATATTTGTAAATTACTTCTATTTAAAAAATCTTAATCCTTCCTGTACTTATTAGCTGCTGAATACTACAGAGGAAATTCTTTTCTTTTTGGAATGCTTTTTGATGACATCACGAGCACAGTTCTCTCTGCTGACGTTATTTTAATAACTCTTTATTTATTGTCATCCTTAGTGGGATTTGAACCCAAGTCCCCAGCACTGCAAGGCAGCAGTGCTAACCACTGAGCCACCATGCTGCCCTTAGCATACATCTGCTATACATGGTTGCTTAAATGGACAGAGATGTCAGCAGAGAGCACTGTGCTCGTGATGTCATCAGTGTTCCAAAAAGAAAGGAATTTCCTCTGTAGCATTCAGCAGCTAATAAGTACTGGAAGGATTGAGATTTTTTAATAGAAGTAATTTACAAATATGTTTAACTTTCTGCAACCAGTTGATTTAAAAGAAAAAAGGTTTTCACCGGAATACCCCTTTAATTGCTCCACATAGCTAAGATGTTCCATGCCCCATATTAGTTTAGTCGCGTGTCTCTGCACCCTTGCCAGCTCCACAGTGTCCCTTTTATGGACTGGTGCCCAAAACTGAACAGCATATTCCAGGTGAGGCCGTATCAATGCTTTATAATAGGGGAATATTATGTCCCTGTCCCTCGAGTCCATGCCTCTTTTGATACATGACAATATCCTGCCGGCCTTGGAAACAGCAGTCTGACATTGCATGCTATTCTGTAGTCTGTGATCTACAAGTACACCCAGATCCTTCTCTACCAGTGACTCTGCCAGTTTAATCCCCCCTAAGACATACGACGCATGCAGGTTATTAGTACCCAGATGCATAACTTTACATTTATCCACATTGAACCTCATTTGCCAAGTGGATGCCCAGACACTGTCTATCCAAGTCATCTTGTAACCTATACACCTCCTCTATAGACTGTACCGTGCTACAAAGCTTGGCGTCATCTGCAAAGATAGAAAACGAGCTGTTAATGCCATCCTCTATATCATTGATAGATAAAATTAAACAATAGCGGTCCCAGTACAGAACCTTGGGGTACACCACTAATTACCGGGGACCATTCAGAGTACGAATCATTGACCACCACTCTCTGGGTACAATCCATGAGCCAGTGTTCAATCCAGTTACAAACTAAAATTTCCAAAATCAAAGACCTTAACTTACCTGTCAGACGTCTATGAGGGACAGTATCAAACGCTTTACAAAATTCCAGAAACACTATGGGGGGCATTTACTAATCTTTTACTATGTAGTCTGGTTTTTACCCTGTTTTTTTCTACTTCGTTTTTGACTATGTGCGACAAATTTACTAAATTGTTGCACGGCATTAATAAATTTGGCACACATAGGCAAAAGTGGGAAATTTACTTCATGTAGTAGAAAAAATAGTCTGTTCCTTTTTCCTGCTGTCTGAATAGGTTTGGCTGCTGGTTTCCTTCTGGATCTTTTGTTTTTGAGTTTTTTTTTTTTAGCTTTTTCACCACATCTAAATAATTCAATAACTACAGTGGTCCCTCAAGTTACAATATTAATTGGTTCCAGGAAAACCATTGTAAGTTGAAACCATTGTATGTTGAGACCATAACTCTATGGAAACAGGGTAATTGGTTCTAAAGGCACCAACATGTCATCCAAAAATAGGAAAAAGTGACAAAGAAAAATAAGTAGATAACTGATATAGATAAAGCAAATCCTTACATATAAAAGTAATAAAGATCTGCTGGGAGCTGTAAATCACTGTCTATGTCAGTGTTTCCCAAGCAGGGAGCCTCCAGCTGTTGCAAAACTATAACTCCCAGCATGCCTGGACAGCCAAAGGCTGTCCGGGCATGCTGGGAGTTGTAGTTTTGCAAAAAATGGGGCCACCCTGCTTGGCAAACACTGGTCTATGTAGAGGACAGGAGCTTCTTCAGGGGTCCTGTACAGTACAGGCAATGTCCAAAACAAGTAATGGAGTTGCCCTCACCTGGTGTCCAAAAGAGCAGCTAACCCTGATACAGGTAAAGTGTACAGAACATGTAATACCAGTCAGTGCATACACTTCAGTAATACAGGGGTTTTACCAGTGAATGCCCATTTTGATTGGTTGGTTCTTCCAGCCATTGACACGTTTTACAGCCATTGACACGTTTTACTGTCTGTAGCATTGTATGTTGAGTCTGGTTTCAACTTACGATGGTCCAGAAAAGACCATTGTTTGTTGAAACTATTGTATGTTGAGGCCATTGTAAGTTGAGGGATCACTGTAAATTGTAGTCATGGCTCAGAAGTGGTAAACGGCGTTTAGTGTGTGTGTGTGTGTGTTTATTACATTTTTTTAACACAGTTTTTTTCTCCCTAAATGTACTTACACTTTTTTTTTTTTTTGGTTACTTCTTCTACAGATCTGTGTATCCTGTGGACTCCTTCGGATTCGGTGGACTACTTCGATGACCAGCGTTTTTCTTTGCTTGATGTTAATAAAATGGTTAACGAGGGCTTGTGGGGGAGTGTTTTTTGTAATAATTTTTTTTTAAAACCTGTTGTGTTTTATTTTTTTACTTTACTAGACAGGCTTAGTAGTGGAAGCTGTCTTATAGACTGAGTCCATTACTAAGCCGGGCTTAGCGTTAGCCACAAAAACAGCTAGTGCTACCCCCCAATTATTACCCCGGTACCCAACACCACAGGGGTGCCGGGAAGAGCCGGTACCAACAGGCCCGGAGCGTCAAAAATGGCGCTCCTGGGCCTAGGCGGTAACAGGCTGGCGTTATTTAGGTTGGGGAGGGCCAGTAACAATGGTCCTTGCCCACCCTGGTAACGTCAGGCTGTTACTGTTTGGTTGGTATTTGGTTGAGAATAAAAATAGGGGGACCCTATGCGTTTTTTTAATATATTTAATTATTTATTTAAAAAAAAAAACGCATAGGGTCCCCCCTATTTTCATTCTCAGCCAAATACCAACCAAACAGTAACAGCCTGACGTTCCCAGGGTGGGCGAGGACCATTGTTACTGGCCCTCCCCAGCCTAAATAACGCCAGCCTGTTACCGCCTAGGCCCAGGAGCGCCATTTTTGACGCTCCAGGCCTGTTGGTACCGGCTCTTCCCGGCACCCCTGTGGCGTTGGGTACCGGGGTAATAATAGGGGGTTAGCACTAGCTGTTTTTGTGGCTAGCGCTAAGCCCAGGTTAGTAATGGACTCTGTCTATAAGACAGCTTCCACTACTAAGCCTGTCTAGTAAAGTAAGAAAAAAACACAACAGGTTTTAAAAAATTTTTATTACAAAAAACACTCCCCCACAAGCCCTCGTTAACCATTTTATTAAAATCAAACAAAGAAAAACGCTGGTCATCGAAGTAGTCCACCGAATCCGAAGGAGTCCACAGGATAAACGGATCTGAAATGAGAAGAAAACAAAAAAAATGGGTTAGTACATTTATTATCACCTGCTCACACATCTCCCGCCCCGCACGACTACAACTGCCAGCATGCCCTTACAGTAAGGACATGCTGGGAGTTGTAGTTGTGTGGTGCAGGAGATGTGTGAGCAGGTGATAATAAATGTGACAAGCTTGTCCCCTGCCCCCAGCTGCAGGACTACAACTCCCAGCATGCCCTTACAGTAAGGTGGGGCGGAGGCCGGGCACAGTGTTTCCCAACCTGGGACTTGTAGTTTTGCAACATCTGGAGGCACCCTGGTTGGGAAACACTGTTTTAGGCCAGTGTTTCCCAACCAGGGTGCCTCCAGATGTTGCAAAACTACAAGTCCCAGCATGCCTGGACATTCAAAGGCTGTCTAGGCATGCTGGGAGTTGTAGTTTTGCAACATCTGGAGGCAACCTGGCTGGGAAACACTGGCCTAAAACAGTGTTTCCCAACCAGGGTGCCTCCAGATGTTGCAAAACTACAAGCCCCAGCATGCCTGGACAGTCAAAGGCTGTCTAGGCATGCTGGGAGTTGTAGTTTTGCAACATCTGGAGGCAACCTGGCTGGGAAACACTGGAATAAAACAGTGTTTCCCAACCAAGGTGCCTCCAGATGTTGCAAAACTACAAGTCCCAGCATGCCTGGACAGTCAAAGGCTGTCTAGGCATGCTGGGAGTTGTAGTTTTGCAACATCTGGAGGCAACCTGGCTGGGAAACACTGGCCTAAAACAGTGTTTCCCAACCAGGGTGCCTCCAGATGTTGCAAAACTACAAGTCCCAGCATGCCTGGACAGTCAAAGGCTGTCTAGGCATGCTGGGAGTTGTAGTTTTGCAACATCTGGAGGCAACCTGGCTGGGAAACACTGGCCTAAAACAGTGTTTCCCAACCAGGGTGCCTCCAGATGTTGCAAAACTACAAGCCCCAGCATGCCTGGACAGTCAAAGGCTGTCCAGGCATGCTGGGAGTTGTAGTCTTGCAACAACTGGAGGCACCCTGGTTGGGAAGCCTGCGCAACTTACCGGCTTCCGTAGGATCCAGCGCTGCACGACACTGCCGCGCGACGATCTCCGACAGCGATCGTCGCTGGAGCCTCGGAAGGGTAAGTGAACCTCTACGCCGGTCCCCTTCAGCTGTTTAGTTTTGCAACAGCTGGAGGACTACAGTTTACAGACCACAAACCAGGGGTCTGCAAACTGTGGCCCTCCAGCTGTTGCAAAACTACAACTCCCAGCATGCCTGGACAGCCAATGGCTGTCCAGGCATGCTGGGAGTTGTAGTCTTGCAACATCTGGAGGCACCCTGGTTGGGAAACACTGTTTTAGGCCAGTGTTTCCCAACAAGGGTGCCTCCAGCTGTTGCAAAACTACAACTCCCAGCATGCCCGGACAGCCAATGGCTGTCCAGGCATGCTGGGAGTTGTAGTCTTGCAACATCTGGAGGCACCCTGGTTGGGAAACACTGTTTTAGGCCAGTGTTTCCCAACAAGGGTGCCTCCAGCTGTTGCAAAACTACAACTCCCAGCATGCCCGGACAGCCAAAGGGTGTCCAGGCATGCTGGGAGTTGTAGTCTTGCAACATTGGGAGGCACCCTGGATGGGAAGCTTGCGCAACTTACCGGCTTCCGTAGGATCCAGCGCTGCACGACACTGCCGCGCGACGATCTCCGTCAGCGATCGTCGCTGGAGCCTCGGAAGGGTAAGTGAACTTCTTCGCCGGTCCCCTTCAGCTGTTTAGTTTTGCAACAGCTGGAGGACTACAGTTTACAGACCACACACCAGTGGTCTGCAAACTGTGGCCCTCCAGCTGTTGCAAAACTACAACACCCAGCATGCCCTGACAGCCAAAGCCTATGGCTCTCTGGGCAGGAGCCCGGGCTGACATTACAGTGCAGCCGCCCGGGCTCCTCATACGGTCTCCCCGCTACCCCCCTTGTCTCCCGCCCGGGCTCCTCATACGGCCTCCCCGCTACCCCCCCCCCCCCCTTGTCTCCCGCCCGCGCCGCTCAGCTCCCGCTGCTACAAGACTACAACTCCCAGCGTGTCCTCACTGTAAGGCCATGCTGGGACTTGTAGTCTTGCAACAGCAGACAGATGGGAGTTGTGTGGCGCTGGCAGGTGAGAGGGGGGGGGGGGGGATATAAATCACTGCAGTGTCCCGGTAGCGCAGTGAGTGTAGCGGGGAGAAAGTATGTCGGAGCCCGGGCGGCAGCAGCTTTTCCTGCTCCATGTTGGAGCTGGAGTAAATTTAGTAAATTTTTATGGCCGTTGCGACAGTTTATTGCGCAACTGCGACTGTCTCAGTTAATAAATTCCTGACCACTGCAAGTAAAAACTGAAAACTTGCGTAAATTAAGCGGGAATTTTTTTTTTGACTTTCTAGCTCTTGCTAGGGAAAGTCGCACAATTTAAAGGGTAGGCGCAATTGCGACAATTTTGCGCCAAAAATAGTCAGAAAAAACTGACTAAACCCCTTAGTAAATGCCCCCCTATATCCACAGCCATTCCTCTGTCAAGGCTTCTACTCACCTCTTCATAAAAGCAAATTAGATTGGTTTGACAACTTCTATCCTTAGTAAACCCATGCTGGCTATCACTTATAATACAATTATCCCCTATGTATTCCTGTATGTAATCCCTTATTAGTCCTTCCAACAATTTACCCACAATGCACGTTAAACTTACTGGTCTATAGTTTCCTGGGGAAGACCTAGAGCCCTTTTTGAAGATTGGCACCACATTCGCCTTGCGCCAGTCCTTTGGCACAATACCCAATGTCATAATCAATCCTCCTACTTTGCACAATGTTAAGACCAACTGTTTCTTCCTAAATTAAAGCAGAACTCCCCGGGGTACCGAGGAGGGAACCCATACCAACCTGGCCTGGTGTGAATTCTCTTAAGTTGGAAATTAGTATAGCGGTAGTCACTCACAGATTAATCCATCCCTAACACAATCACTGAACAATTTGAAAGAGAAGCTGAGGTTCTGACAGAGCAATTTGTTTCTAAAAGATACCTTATCGAAACATTACAGAACTCTCAAGAGAAAGTTAGGTTTTTAGACAGAAGATAATTTTTTATTGACAAACCCATCGAACCACCTATCGGTAACATATGAACAGACTGAATACGCAATATCAACAAGTGGGGAAAAAATAAAATAAAAAGATAGTGGCCACTGCTCAAACAGGACAGAATTTTAGGAGATTCCCTACTTGAGACCACCAATAGTATATACTAAAGCTCCCAATTTGGACATTAAAGTTACCCCTTCCATTAGAAACCAAACACAAAATAGGTCCAATACCATTCTAGATACTAAGGGCTTCTACAGGTCATTTCTATCACCAACATGTTTTGAATGGAAAATTATGGCGTTTCTTACATGCTCAAGCAAGGGGGTGTCCCTCCCACAAGCAGTATATAGGCAGGACCTCATGGCCGTTGAAGATCCGCATCATGGAACACACTACAATATTTGAAAAAAGAGAAATCACCCCCTTGCTTTACACTACAATGAATTCCATGCTAGTGACCCATGCCAGATGACATTCACTGCCCTACAATCGGTTAAACAAGACTGGCGAGGAGGCATTTACTTAGCTTTCTAAAGCTGAAACCCGCAAAATCTTCGAATTTGATTCACTTACTCCAAAAGGCCTCAACGTAGACTTTTTTTTTTTTTTTTTTGGATGAGGTCTGAATTAGTAGGAGGGGGGCCTGTCCTCATGGCCCATCATTGTCCGGCTGTTTCCCAGCACAACGATTGACCCAGGCGAACTGTCCCACTCTCCCCCTTTTTTTTCTCTCATCGACCTCCTGCTCCACCATAGCTTCTAGGTTTATTTTATTGCCACCACTATATTTGCATATTTTTATTTTAATATAATTTTAATTTTTTTTATTTTCACTATCATTTTTTATTTATAGGACTATTACCATCATCATTAGAATCATTTCCTTTATCTAACAGCATCTATTCATATTACTATCTTGTATAGTATGTGTGTTAGGTGCACATTAATTCTAGGCACCCCAGATTGACATCTCGACTTTAGGTACCCCCAATTGACATGCTTGGAAATTCTGCAATCTCTCATTCCCATATATTTTAGGAAAATTAGCACTTTATCTATTTTATCTAATACCGATTTTGAGACTTTATAAAAGTCAGATACTGAATTGTATGCTTATAATTAATACAATGTCTGGGTCTCTGTCTGTCTGGGTCGGTGTGTGTCTATACAGTGGTCCCTCAACATACGATGGTAATTCATTCCAAACGGGCCATCGTTTTTCGAATCCATCATATGTTGAGGGATTCGTGCAATGTAAAAAGTGCATTTAACACTCACCTGTCCCCGCCGCTCCGGACCGCGTCCTCACCGCTCCCGATGCTGTCCCGCTGCTCCGGCGTCGTCTTCGGGATCCTCCGATGTCTTCCGCATCTTCTCCGGTGTCCGGGCCTCGCTTTCTGGTGACGTTATTACGCACGGAGTGCACAGCTACGTACTAACGATGCCGGAAAGCGAGGCCCGGACCCCTGAGAAGATGCAGAAGACACCGGGGGATCGCAAAGTGGACCCAAAGCAGCGGGGATAGGTAAGTGAACCTGTCCGGGATGCTTAAACTGCTATCAGACAGTAGCTTAAAGGGGTACTCCGGTGAAAACCTTTTTTTCTTTTAAATCAACTGGTGGCGGAAAGTTAAACATATTTGTGAATTACTTCCATTAAAAAAATCTTAATCCTTCCTGTACTTATTAGCTGCTGAATACTACAGAGGAAATTCTTTTCTTTTTGTAATGCTCTCTGATGACATCACGAGCACAGTTCTCTCTGCTTACGTTATTATAATAATGCTTTATTTATTGTTGTCCTTAGTGGGATTTGAACCCAAGTCCCCAGCACTGCAAGGCAGCAGTGCTAACCACTGAGCCACCATGCTGCCCTTAGCATACATCTGCTATGCATGGTTGCTAAAATGGACAGATGTCAGCAGAGAGCACTGTGCTTGTGATGTCATCAGTGTTCCAAAAAGAAAGAATTTCCTCCGTAGCGATCAGCAGCTAATAAGTACTGGAAGGATTAAGATTTTTTAATAGAAGTAATTTACAAATATGTTTAGCTTTCTGCCACCAGTTGATTTAAAAGAAAAAAGGTTTTCACCGGAGTACCCCTTTAACCTCGTAAGGACCCAGGACGTACTAGAACGTCCTGGCACCCTGGGCTTTAAGGACCCAGGACGTACTAGTACGTCCTGGTGTTTCTCTGGTCTCTGCCGCGCCCCGGGCAGAGATCGGAAGCGGATGCCTGCTGAAATGCTTCAGAAGGCATCCAGGGCAAACGCCGAGGGAGGCCATGTAGGCCCCCCATGTCGCCGATCGCCGCAAATCTCAAGGGAAATCGCCCCCTGCGATCTGCGGCGATAACGGGCTGATCGGGTCTCTGGGACCCGACCGCCCGGTAATTTTGCATGATCCCGGCTGTCACAGACAGCCAGGACCATGCTAAAGTATAGGAGCGAGGTGGCAAGCCGGCCACCTCCTCCTATACCCTGCGATTCTTCGGTTAGTTAACCGACCAATCGCAGAGGGGGGGCGGTTACTTCCTCCCGCCCTGCCCGGCCCCTGGATGTCCGGAGAGGACGGGAGGAAGACCGGGGGACGGGGGAGTGCTGGGGACCGGCCCCGGTACTTGCCTCGTCCCTGAAGACCCGGATCCCGGCGATGAAGGTGGCGGCGGCGACAGGTGAGTAGATCTTCAGCCGCGGTCGGGCCCTTTACAGCAATGCACGTCGCCGTAAAGCGACATGCATTGCTGTAATGGGACCCTGTAAACTACAACTCCCAGCATGCCCAGACAACTCTTGGCATCTGGGCATGCTGGGAGTTGCAGTTTTGCAACATCTGGAGGTCCACAGTTTGGAGACCACTGTGCCCTTCCAGATGTTGCAAAACTACACATCCTCAGCATGCCCTTACTGTCCAGGCATGCTGGGAGTTGTAGTTCTGTAACATCTGGCCCTTCAGATGTTGCAGAACTACAACTCCCAGCATGCCTGGACAGTTTTGGCATACTGGGAGTTGTAGTTTTGCAACATCTGGAGGGCTACAGCTTGGACACCACTACACAGTGGTCCCCAAACTGTTCTCCTCCAGCTGTTGCGTAACCACTACTCCCAATATGCCCTTCGGCTGCCTGGGCATGCTGGGAGTTGTGGTTTTGCATCAACTGGAGGCACACTGGTTGGGAAACATTGTCTGTTTCCTAACTCAGTGTTTCCCAACCCGTGTGCCTCCAGCTGATGCAAAACTATAACTACCAGCATGCTGGGAGTTGTAGTTGTGCAACAGCTGGAGGTTCCCCCCCCCCCTCCTGTGAATGTACAGGGTAAATTCACATGGGCAGGGGGCTTAAAGTGAGTATCAGGCTGCAAGTTTGCGATGCAGTAAATTTTGCGCGGCAGCTCAAACTCGCAGCGGGAAACTCGCTGTAATCCCCCGCCCGTGTGACTGCACCCTAAAAACACTACACTACCACAAAATAAAATAAGTAGAAAACACTACATATACACATGCCACCCTCCCCTCCCCAATAAAAATGAGTCTGGTACGCCACTGTTTCCAAAATGGAGCCTCCAGCTGTTGAAAAACAACAACTCCCAGTATTGCCGGACAGCCGTTGACTGTCCACGCATGCTGGGAGTTTTGCAACAGCTGGAGGCACCCTGTTTGAGAATCGCTGGCGTAGAATACCCCTATGTCCACCCCTATGCAAATCCCTAATTCAGGCCTCAAATGCACATGGCGCTCTCACTTCGGGGCCCTGTCGTATTTCAAGGCAACAGTTTAGAGTCACATATGGGGTATCACCGTACTCAGGAGAAATTGCCTAACAAATTTTGGGGGGCTTTTTCTCCTTTCACCCCTTATGAAAAGGGGAAGTTGGGGTCTAAACCAGCATGTTAGTGTAAAAAAAAAAAAAAGTTTACACTAACATGCTGGTGTTGCCCTATACTTTTCATTTTGACAAGAGGTAAAAGGGGGAAAAAAGCCCCCCAAAATTTGTATTGCAGTTTCTCCCGACTACGGAGATACCCCATATTAGGGATCGACCGATATCGTTTTTTTAGGGCCGATACTGATACCGATAATCGGTGCAGGTTAGGGCCGATAGCCGATAACTTATACCGATATTCCGGTATAAGTGATCGGCTATTTAACCCCCTGCGACACCGCTGCAGATCTTTGATTTAAAGCGGGCGCTTTAAATCAATGATCTGCAGTGGCTTTTGCGGGGCCATAGGCCGCCGCCGCCACCCGCTTCTCTCCCCCTACCTGTCAGGGTGGTCCGGGCCATCCATCCATCCTTGCTGTAGTGTCCGGGGGCGTTCCGGGTGAAGAGTGAACCGGTCCGGGCTGTCCTTCTTCTCCGGCGGTCATCTTCTCCACTCCGGGCAGGCTCCGGCCTAGTACGCTGCATAGACGCCGCTGCACAGTGACGCCCGTGCGCAGCGACGCACCTGACGTCACGGCGTAGCGGCGTCTATGCAGCTACTAGGCCGGAGCCTGTCTGGAGTGGAGAAGATGACCGCCGGAGAAGGACAGCCCGGAACGCCCCCGGACACTACAGGAACGATGGATGGCCCGGACCACCCCCATTACGGGTAAGTTAAATTTTTTTTATTGACTTGGAGGGTGGGGGAGGGGCCCGACCGGTATAGCGGCATGGGCAAAAATCCATACCGGTATACCGCCCAGCATCACGGTGTGTCGGGGGTGTGGTGCGGCGGGTCGGGGGGGTGGCGGTCGCAGTGCGGGGGGTGGGGCATTATCGGCTTATCGGCATGGTAATTGCAGATACCGATAATGCCCAAAATCGTGATTATCGGCCGATAATATCTGCCATGACGATAATCGGTCGATCCCTACCCCATATGTGGGCGTAAAGTGCTCTGGGGGCGCACAACAAGGCCCAGAAGGGAGAGTGCACCATGTACATTTTAGGTGATTTGCACAGGGGTGGCTGATTGTTACAGCGGTTTTGACAAACGCAAAAAAAACAAAACCCCATATGTGACCCCATTTTGGAAACCACACCCCTCACGGAATGTAATGAGGGGTGCAGTGAGAATTTACACCCCACTGGTGTCTGACAGATCTTTGGAACAGTGGGCTGGGCAAATTAAAATTTTTGTACATCCCACTGTTCCAAAGATCTGACAGACACCAGTGGGGGTAAATGCTCACTGTACCCCTTGTTACGTTCCTCAAGGGGTCTAGTTTCTAGTAAAATGGTATGCCATGTGGAGGTTATTTTGCTGTCCTGGCACCATAATGGCTTCCTAAATGCAACATGCCCCCCGAGCAAAATTTGCTCTCAAAAAGCCAAATATGACTCCTTCTCTTCTGAGCATTGTAGTTCGCCCGTAGTGCACTTTAGGTCAACTTATGGGGTACCTCCATACTCGGAAGAGATGGGGTTACAAATTTTGGGGGGTATTTTCTGCTATTAACCCTTGCAAAAATGTGAAATTTGGGGGGGAAACACATATTTTAGTGAAATTTTTTTATTATTTTTTTACATATGCAAAAGTCGTGAAACACCTGTGGGGTATTAAGGCTCACTTAATTACTTTATACGTTCCTCAAGGGGTCTAGTTTTCAAAATGGTATGCCATGTGTGTTTTTTTTATTGTTTTTTTTGCTGTTCTGGCACCATAGGTGCTTCCTAAATGCAACATGCCCCCCAAAAACCATTTCTGAAAAATGTACTCTCCAAAATCCCCTTGTCGCTCCTTCGCTTCTGAGCCCTCTACTGCACCGGCCGAACACTTTACATAGACATATGAGGTATGTGCTTACGCGAGAGAAATTGGGCTACAAATAAAAGTATACATTTTCTCCTTTTACCCCTTGTAAAAATTCAAAAATTGGGTCTTCAAGACAATGCGAGTGTAAAAAATGAAGATTGTGAATTTTCTCCTTCACTTTGCTGCTATTCCTGTGAAACACCTAAAGGGTTAAAATGCTGACTGAATGTAATTTTGAATACATTGGGGGGTGCAGTTTTTATAATGGGGTCATTTATGGGGTATTTCTAATATGAAGACCCTTCAAATCCACTTCAAACCTGAACTGGTTCCTGAAAAATAGTGAGTTTGATAATTTTGTGAAAAATTGGAAAATTGCTGCTGAACTTTGAAGCCCTCTGGTGTCTTCCAAAAGTAAAAACACGTCAATTTTATGATGCAAACATAAAGTAGACATATTGTATATGTGAATAAAATTAAAAAAATATTTGGAATATCCATTTTCCTTACAAGCAGAGAGCTTCAAAGTTAGAAAAATGCAAAATTTTCAAATTTTTCATCAAATTTTTGGATTTTTCACCAAGAAAGGATCCAAGTTACCACAAAATTTTACCACTCTGTTAAAGTAGAATATGTCACAAAAAAACAATCTCTGAATCAGAATGATAACTAAAAGCATTCCAGAGTTATTAATGTTTAAAGTGACAGTGGTCAGATGTTCAAAAAATGGCCGGGTCCTTAAGGGGTTAAGCATTTTGCGCTGTCTGATACCAGTTATTGCGATGGCCCCGACATATAAAAGCATCGTATGTCGGGGCCATCGCATGTCGGGGGGTTACTGTACTGTGTGCATCTATATTGTCTATTACATTATATTTAGTTCTCTGCAATTACATTCTGGAATCCGTGTCCGTACCTTTTGGGGAAACCTCAGATCGAGCGCAGATGGCAGCTTGCCGATTCCATCTGCCATATCCGCACACTGCCATATGCACCATGAACCACACACCACACACCACAGCCAACACCACAGACCCAGTGAAATACCCCCGTTTAGTTTCATCCAGGTCTGCATACTGAGCGAGCTCGTGGAACCCTTGCTAGCAGCTACTCTCCTTGCAAGAACCAGGGAGGACTTGCACTTACGTCCAAGGGTGAGCGATACTGTGTACCAGTGTCTATTACATGATTACCGTATCTCCTATCTTATTTTGCGCAACATTCAAGAACGTTGTTAACAATTTGCTGCAATCTTTGCAGATAAACCGCATGACTACTCTATGAATTGCATTGCTCTGCATTTTTCACAGGACTAATTCCCCCCTTCATATTGGTCCCTGTGGGTGGACTGTGTATATGCGTTTGATTATTGTATTTAATAAAAGAAAAACAAATTTATTTTTTAACTCCTATTCACCCATATATTTTTAGACCTTGAGCTCCAAATTCTTCTTTTTTTCTAATTAGGGATATAGGTTGAACTTGATGGACTCTGGTCTTTTATTAACCTTATGAACTATGTGGGAGATTTATCAAAACCTGTCCAGAGGAAAAGTTACTGGGTTGCCAATCAGATCGCTTCTTTCATTTTGCAGAGGCCTTCTCAAAAATGAAAGAAGCAATCTGATTGGTTAGTATGGGCAACTCAGCAACTTTTCCTCTGGTCAGGTTTTTTTTTTTTAATTCAATAGTTTTTATTGAAGATTTGTTTTGTAAATAAAACAGAACACAAAAACATCTGAGTTATACAGTGAAGTACACCAGGAAAAGGTACATTAATTACTAGCAGTCAGACTTTTACAATCAAATGTATGCAACACTGCTCATCGTGACATGAACACGGTCTCTAAACAACCTGCTTGTGATCAGAAGCAAAATAGAACCCTTATGGTTCTGAACACGGGAACCATAGAGAACAATAAAGCACAAATGAAAGGTTCGAGTATACATAAAATACGATAGAACAAGTAGAAACACTCGCACCAGTGTGTGTCAGCTGGTTATCATGACCACAAGGGCCATTTTTTAGGATATTCAGCCTGGGTTGACTTGTGGACAGTGTGGGCTCGATATCCAGGATTTCCAGTGTTTAAGATATGATTTGAATTGGGAGTGGGCCAATGCAAACATTTTTTCATAGCTACAAGATAGGTTGACCATATTAATCAGTTCCATTAAGTCTGGCACTTCGTCCGACTTCAATCGCCTGGTAAGCATCAGTTTGGTGGACATCAGGATGTGTGCAGTGACCGTACGTGCATAGGTATGTTCTCCAGACCCAACAACAGGATGGCTAAACTAGGTTTTAGTATAAAGTCTACACCCAAGAACCTTTTCAGTAGACAAGCGACGCCTGCCCACAGAGAAGAAAGTTTAGGACACCCCCACAGGATATGTAGGAGAGTCCCCTCTCCACCACAATTTCTCCAGCATAGTTTGGAGCAGTCAGGGTTAAACTTATGGAGTTTACTGGGAGTGTAATACCAGCGGTAAATGGATTTAAGAACTGCTTCTCTATGATTAGTGGAGCGAAATGAGGATTTAACTAGCCTAAGGGCAGTCAGCCATTGATCTGTCGTGAATGCAACCCCCAAGTCTGTCTCCCACTTATCCATGAATGGTAGCCTACTCGGTTCCGTCTTGTCATTCAGTAGGTTGTAGAAAAGTGTGATACCTTTCTTGCTAGGAGAGGGCATTTGGTGAAAGGCCAAAATCCGAGATGGAACCTTAAAGCTACGTGTAAATTTGTCTGTCAGGAGACTTCTAATCTGTAAACATTTATAGAAGTCAGTGCGAGGGAGATTATATCTGGTTTGCAGGTATGGAAAATGGATTGTGTCGTTGGAATCATAGAGATCTCCTACTGTTTGGACACCTCTCTCGTGCAAAGTACGGAGGAAGAGATCTGGTATATAGTGCGATAGAAAGTCCAGTGGAAAGTATTTCATCAAGCAACTACGTTTAGGGATAGGTTGTGCTAGGAACTGCTTCAAGATTAGATCATAAAGGTTAATAGAGGTCAGGAAAGTGGAGGGAAGAGCGGAAGATGACCCTGTGGGAATTAACAACCTAGACCTTAGGGAGATAGGCGCAGAGCATTCCCTCTCAATACCTACCCAGTACTTATCGGGATTATCTGTCCACCAATACTGCAGCTGGTCCAATATACAAGCCCTATGATAGTCCTCGATATGTGGGAGGCCGAGGCCTCCAGCATCTGGGTGCAAAGTCATGAGTTTACGGGCCACTCTAGGTTTCCCATTTGCCCAGATGAACCTGGAAATGTCCCTGTTAAGGGAGGCAAAAAAGGACTTAGGAATCGTAACTGGTAGGGTCCTAAAAAGGTACAGGAGCTTCGGGAGAAGCATTTTAAAGGCCGCCAGGCAACCCAGCCATGAGATTATTTGTTTAGAATAGGACAGTAAAGAGGTTAATATAGAAGCAGCTAAGGGAGGAAAGTTAGTGTGGAAGACAAGCTTGGAAGAGGAGGTCAGTTTGATACCTAGGTATGTTATTGCTTATGTCTGCCAGTCGAGCTCAAACGCCTGTTTAAGAGATCCTACTTCACCTTGTGATAAGTTGAAAGGTAAGATCTGTGATTTCGAGGAATTAAGCTTATAGAAGGATACCCTACTGAACTCTTCCAGCAGAGAGAATAGTGAGGGCAGGGAAGTAGGGACATCAGTCAATGTCAAGATGATGTCATCAGCAAATAACGCTAGTTTGTGTTCCCTGTCTCCCACCCTAAAAATAATAGTCTGACTTAAAGGAGAACTACGGGATTGAAAAATGTATCCCCTATCCTAAGGATAGGGGATAAGTTTCAGATCGCGGGGGGTCCGATCGCTGGGGCCCCCCGCGATCTCCTGTATGGGGCCTTGGCTCTCTGGTTAGAGAGGGTGTGTTGACCACCGCACGAAGCAGCAGCCGACACGCCCCCTCCATACACTGCTATGGGAGAGCCGGAAATTGCCGAAGGCAGCGCTTCGGCTCTCCCATAGCAGTAAATGGAGGGCGCGTGTCAGCCGCCGCCTCGTGCGGTGGTCGACACGAGGTCTCTATGCAGAGAGCCGCGGCCCCGTACCGGAGATCGTGGGGGGCTCCAGCGGTCGGACCCCCGCGATCTGAAACTTATCCCCTATCCTTAGGATAGGGGATAACTTTTTCAATCCCGTAGTTCTCCTTTAAGAGCCTCTATGAAAGAGGATCTAGCAGAGGCAATTCACTTCCTTAGAACTTTACATTGAATTGATTTGCATTTGCTAAGCCTTTAACTACATTTCAAGATTAATATAAACCGTTTCTAGGTTTTACAGATTTACTTTTTGGTTCATATAGATAAGCTTTGTTTTTGTTCTAAAACAACCAAAAGTCTCTATGACAAGGCACCATTGCTCTCAGACACGACCGCCACTACCTTAGCGACGCTTCCTTAGAGACAACTACTTCCGCCCACGGTCATGCACCACGGAGGTCCCCGGCTACCAATAATCTGTCCAACACTTTTGTACTACACTGGCATGTCACCACCTGGATTGTATTCTCATGTTGATTCTACTTGTCCTTATTCATGCTAATGTTGTTTGTTTTTTCTGCAAGTGATGCTTCATTCACTGCATTGTAGTTTGGCCCCTCCCCCTTTTATTTTGGAGCCAAATGTAACTATTTAAACCCTGTATGTACTGTATAGCACTATCACTGATCTGAAGTTGGCGTTGTCCCCCGAAACGCGTTATCCTGTTTAATTTGCTTTATTCTCAATAAAGCGGTTCAGCTTTGTTCCACATCACAAAGGTCCAATCCTTCTTTTCCACACTGGAAACCACAGGATTTTTTTTGCGTAATTCATGGTACTTTCTCCAGGTTTGGCAAGCACTTTCCTGAAACCTTGACTCGGCAGCTGTCTCCAGCATTGTTACCCCACTTGGTGGGTTTGATACACGAGTTTTCCACTCGCTCCAGTTGAGCACCCATTACCTACGGGCAACCTGTGCCCACCTGCCTCTACTTCATCATCCCTTCTTTATTTGCGGTAACACACACTAGGCGCCCCCTGCCGGTCTTTACTTTTCTCTTCAAATACATATTCTACAGACATGATGGGAGTTTTACAATAGCTGGAGAGCCACTTGACCTGCTCCCAAAAAATGGGCTGCATATTCTAGAATGCCTGGGCCTATTTTTAATTCCAGTCCGGCCCTGCCTGTAAGTCACTTATGTCATTGTGTATTCTCTTGACTGTGTCCAATCATTGCTGTAGTCACTGATATCTTTGTGACATGTAGGTTGCCTTTCTTTCCTTCAAGGAATGTATAAAATACATTTGCATATTAATACAGAGGAGTCGGAAGTACAAATAACTGGAGTCGAACATTTATCTACCAACTCCACAGCCCTAGTTCCTACACTTGGTTCTTTGCTAAACAAAGATTTTACGAGAAGGGCAATAAAGCCCATACTATGCTTGCCAGACGCCTGTGTGACCGTGCCGCTGCCAAATCTCCCTCGGCCCTGAAGGATGCTGCGGGCACTCTTCACTATAATCCTGAAGCTATCTCTCATCTATTCCTGGACTATTATTCCAAACTTAATTCCCCTCCTTCGCAGCTTCTGTCTGACCCGGGGAAGCATGACGCTGTTTTAAACTCCTTTTTGTTGCAATGTAACTTGCCGATCCTCTCTGCCTCTGACCGTACGGTCTTGAATGCATCGATCACTTCGGATGAGTTGATGAAGGCCCCGGAAATATCTCCCTGCAGGGTGCTCCCTCTGTTCAGACTGCTTTACCCATTTTCATACTATAAGACTTTTGCTTCTCTCTTACTACCCAAGCTTGTTCCTCTGTTTACCTCTTTTGAGGGGAGAGGAGATCTCGCAGTCTTTTATTTATTTATTTTTTTATAAAAATTTTTTTTACATTCCTAAACCGGGTAAAGACCCCAATGATTGCTCAAGTTACAGACCTTTTGCCCTTCTTAATTCTGACCTGAAGTTATTTGCCAAAGTTTTGGCGGCCCGCCTTTGCGGATTTTTCTTCCCTTATTCATAAAGATCAGGTTGGCTTCATTCCCTGCCGCCAGGGAGGTGGTAATACCATACGGGTGGTGGGTCTTATAAGCTAGATTGACCGTTCTGACTAGGCCCTGATCCTTAGCCTTGATGCAGAAAAGGCCTTTGATAGGCTGAGTCTGCCACTTCTTTTTGCAGCTCTTCAGAAGTTCGGGATCACAGAACCCTTTTTGACTGCTCTGTGGGGCTTTTTATTCCTCCCCTACTGCTTCTCTTAACCTCTTAAGGACGTAGGGCATACCTGTACGCCCGATCCCGGTGTTTAAAACTGGGTCACACCATGACCCCGAATCACAACGGGTCGGTCCCTGCTGCTATTCATAGCTAGGACCCTGGGCTAACAGCGCGTGGCACCGATTGTTGTGCCGCACGCTATTAACCCTTCAGCCGCGGCGATCAAAGTTGACTGCCGCGTGTGAAAGAGAACGCTTCCCAGCAGCTCAGTCGGACTGATCGGGACATTGCGATAAAATCACGATGTCCCGAGCAGCTAGAACGTGAGCGGAGGTCCCCTGAACTACAGGCTTGAGCAATCGAGCCCCTATCTCGCTGATCCATGCAAAGCTATGGCTTTGCAGGGATCCGCATAAGCGATCAGTGTGTGCAGTGCTATAGCTCCCTATGGGAGCTATAGCACTGCAAAAAAAGTGGGAAAAAAAGTTAACAGGTCATTTAACCCCTTTCCTAATAAAAGTTTGAATCATCCCCCTTTTCCCATAAAAAAAAACGGTGTAAATAAAAATAAACATATATGGTATCGCCGCGTGCGGAAATGTCCGAACTATAAAAATATATTGTTATTTAAATCGCACGGTTAATGGCGTACGCTCCAAAAAAATTCCAAAGTCCAAAATAGCGTATTTTTGGTCACTTTTTAGATCATGAAAAAATTAATAAAAAACGATCAAAAAGTCTGATCAATACAAAAATGGTACCGATACTTCAGAACACGGCGCAAAAAATGAATCATCATACCGGCCCATACGTGGAAAAATAAAAAGGTTATAAGGGTTAGAAGATGAGAATTTTTAACATATAAATTTTCCTGCATGTAGTTATGATTTTTTCCGAAGTACGACAATATCCAACCTATATAAGTAGAGTGTCATTTTAACCATATGGACCTACAGAATAAAGATGAGGTGTTTTTACCAAAAAAATTCCCTTGCGTAGAAACTGAAGCCCCCAAAAGTTAAAAAATGAAATTTTTTCTTAAATTTTGTCGCACAATGAAATTTTTTTCCATTTCGCCGTGAATTTTTGGGTAAAATGACTAATGTCACTGCAAAGTAGAATTGGTGGGGCAAAAAATAAGCAATCCTATGGAATTTTGTGCAAAATTGAAAGCATTATGACTTTTAGAAGGTGATGAGGAAAAATGAAAATGCAAAAACTGAAAAACCCTGCGTCCTTAAGGGGTTAAGCTTCCTCGTGTGACTTCCCAGAGTTTTCCTCTGTTTAATGGGACTAGGCAGGGATGTCTGCTGTCTCCTTTGATCTTTGCATTAAGCCTCTGACTGCTCTGATCTTGGGGGGACCCAGACATCTCTGGGGTTCAGTTGCATAATAGGGATTTAAAGTTTTGTGTTGCGGACGATGTTCTCCTGACCCTGACTCCTCCCCTACTCTCCCTCCCTTTGTATAGGATTCGGCACTCTTATGGTGTAGTTTCTGGCTATAACGTGAACCTCTCAAAGAAAGGCGACGCCTTTAAATCTCCCCCCTTCTTTCTTCTATTCTCTTCTGTGCTAATTTCTCTTTCAAATGGTCTCCCTCTGCTCTAAGGTATCTTGGGGTTCTCCTAACTCCCAGCTATGTTTTCCTCTATCATGCTAATCTTCCCTCTGTTTTGTGTTCTTCGGGCTCTAGCGGAAAAATGGTGGTCCCAATATATTGTTTTTTGGCTGTATAGCGGCAGCGGTCCTTCCAAAATGACTTTACTTTTTTTTTTACATGCTTCTGGTGCGGATGCCGCTTTCTGCTATTCACTTCCTTAAGTCTGCAATCTTTCGCTTTATTTGGGATGCTAAGAGGCATCAACTTCCGATGTCTGTTATGATGGCTTGTAGGTCTTTGGTGGGACTGACTGTATCGGATGTGGCCAAATATTATTGGGCCGCCCATTACACCACCTGGCAGCATGGTCCTCTTATCACACATATAGCAGATGGATAGAGCTGGAGAAGCTGTGGCTTGCCCCTGTTCATTCAAACTCTCCTTTGGACTTCTTCTCTCTCCTCTTTCCCCGGGTCCGATGGCTTTTTCTGTGAAGTTTGTTAGCATCCTTGTCTTCCCCCATGCAGTCATTCCTGTACCACCCTGACTTCCTGGCTGGCCAACCTCTGGTATGGTGAGGGAGTGGGGCTCTAGGGGGATTTTTTATTGGGCTGATGTAGTGCATCATCGTTCTTGTGCCCTCTTCCCCTTTGATCAAATAATATCTTGGAATGGTCTTCCCTCCTCTGAGCGGTTCCATTATCTCCAACTCAGTTATTACATGTCCTCTAAATTGGGTTCCACGGTGGTTTCTCGGTCCATGGGCTTTGAACAATTGTTCACCGTTATATGGGCCGCTGGGAGGTAGTTTTGAATACCCACAAAACTATCCCTCAATGGCAGGTGATCTGGGAAAGAGCCTCGAAGGCTTCAATTTGTATGGCTTATAAGGAAATTCAGTTTAAAATGCTCATGGGTTAGTACCATACTCCAGAGCTCCTATAGGGCCTTGTCAAAGAGGCCGCCAAGACACGGATTGCTAAATACGGGAAGAGTATTCTGTGCTTTACTTATCAGCAACCCCTTCAGCTCCCTCCCCTTCTCTCGTCCATGTGTGTTTCCCCTTTTTCTTGGTTTTTGTTGAGAATTCGTCTGTTTTCTTTTGCTCACTTTGTGGGTGCTCTCTGCACTCTCACGGATTTATCTTGTTTCATGATTTGCTTTTTACCTCCTGTTTCAGTTCTGACTGGGTGTTCTGGCTTAGAGTCTGGATGCAGCGTGAGTGGAGTACATATTTATTTATTTTTGGTTTGATGCTGGATATTGTATACCTTACCTGCTGTATTTTTCGGGTGCTCCCCGTTCCTCTAAACCCCTTTAACCCCTTGGGGACAGAGCCCATTATGACCCTAAGGACGGGAGCATTTTTCAAATCTGACCTCGTCACTTTATGCCTTAATTCTGGTATGCTTTTACTTATTCAGAGATTGTTTTTCGTGACATATTCTACTATGTTAGTGGTACATTTTTGCATCATTTCTTGGTGAAAAATTCCAAAATTTCAGGAAAAGTTAGCATTTTTTGAACTGTGAAGCTCTCTTAACATATTGATTCACATATACAATATGTTAACTTTATGTTGGCATCATAAAGTTGACATGTTTTTACTTATTGGAAGACATCAAAGGGCATCAAAGTATAGCAGCAATTTTCCAATTTTTCTCAAAAATTTCAAAATCAGACTTTTTCAGGGACCAATTAAGTTTTGAAGTGAATATGAGGGTCTTTATTTTGGAAATCCTCTATAATTGACCCAATTATGAAAACTGCACCACTCAAAGTATTAAAAATTACATTTAAAAAGTTTAACCCTTTAGGCGTTTCACAGGAATAGCAGCAAAATGGAGGAGAAAAATTTAAATCTTCATTTTTAACAATAAAATGTTATTGTAGCCCCATTTTTTTTTCATTTTTACAAAGGGCAAAAAGGCCCCCCAAAACTTGTAAGTTAATTTTCTATTGAGTAAGGAAATACCTCATATGTGGTTGTAAAGTGCTCTGTGTGTGCACTAGAGGGCTCAGAAGTGAAGAAGCAACATGGAGGGCTTTTGGAGAGCAAATTTTGCTGAAATGGTTTTTGGGGGGCATGTCACACTATTTTGGAAACTACACCCCTCAAGGAACATAAGGGGTGAAGTGAGCCTTAACACCCTACAGGTGATTGACTGAACTTTTGTTAAAGTGGGACGTAAAAATAAAAAAATAAAATTCTAAACAAAGCTGCTGTTACCCCAAATTTTTCATTTTTACAAGGGGTAATAGGAGAAAACACCCCAAAAATGTGGTATTGAAATACCTCATGTGGATGTAAAGTGCTCTGCGAGTAAGCTACAATGTTTAGAAGCGAAGGAGCGCCATTGGGCTTTTGGAGAGAGAATTTGGTTGGAATGGAAGTCAGGGGCCATGTGCGTTTACAAAGCACCCCGTGGTGCCAGAACAGTGGACCCCCACATGTGACCCCATTTTGGAAACTACACCCCTCACAGAATTTAATAAGGGGTGCAGTGAGCATTTACACCCCACTGGCAGTTTGACAGATCTATGGAACAGTGGGCTGTGCAAATGAAAGAATTTTTTTTTTCATTTTTACGGACAAGTTCAAAAAATTAGTCAGACACCTATGGGGTGTAAATGCTCACTGCACCCCTTGTTTCATTCCGTGAGGGGTGTAGTTTCCAAAATGGGGTCACGTGTGGGGGGGTCCACTGTTCTGGCACCATGGGGGCTTTGTAAATGCAAATGGCCTTCAATTCCAACCTAATTATCTCTCCAAAGACCCAATGCGCTCCTCTCCTGAGCCCTGTAACATTTGGGGTGACAGTAGCATTTTAGGGGGGGGGGAAAACACATTTTTAATTTTCAAGTCTGACTTTAATGAAAATTCGTCAAAGGCTTGTGGGGTGTTATGGCTCACTATACCCTTTGTTACGTTCCTTGAGGGGTATCATTTTTTTTTTTCCCCCGTTCATGTCAGAACTGCACCCCTGTGCAAATCACCAATTTAGGCCTCAAATGTACATGGTACTCACTCCTGACTCATTTCCTTACTCAGGAGAATTTACTTTACAAATTTTGTGGGTCTTTCTCCTTTTACCTCTTGTGAAAATGAAAAGTATGGGTTAACACCAGCATGCTAGTGTAAATGGGGGGGATGGGGCTGGTCTCCTCCAAAACGCTACGGCAGTGTTTCCCAAACAGGGTGCCTCCAGCTGATGCAAAACTCTCAGCATGCCTGGACAGTCAATGGCTGTCCGGCAATACTGGGAGTTTTGCAACAGCTGGAGGCTCAGTTTAGGAAACAATGCCGTTTGAGACGTTTTTCATTTTTATTGGGGGGGGGGGGGGGGAGACGTGTAAGGGTGTGTATGTAGTGTTTCACTTTTCATTTTGTGTAGGTGTAGTGTTTTTAAGCTACATTCACACAGGCGGGGGTTCACAGTGAGTTTTCCGCTAAGAGTTTGAGCTGCGGTGGAAAATTTGCCGCAGCTCACACTTGTAGAAGGAAACCCACTGTAAACCCCCGCCCGTGTGAATGTACCCTGTACATTCGCATGGGGGGGGGGGGGGGCGGCGGGCGGCGGATGTAGGTGACCAAATACTTATTCCCCCCCCCCCCCACTCCCCAAACAATTCTGTCTTAGTTGAAGTGTACCTATGATAAAAATTACAGGCATCACTCATCTTTTAAGTGGAAGAACTCTATTTTTTTTTTTTTTCCCCACTGTATTGCTGAGGTAGAGACTGGTGCCGATAGGCACATGCTTATTAGATTCCTTCTCTTTTGTGCTTGTAAGGTAGTGGCTATGTCCTGGAAAGATACGATACACCCCCCACTTTCATGATGGATCAGTATGGTTAACAAATATGTTCTCCTGTACAGGGCCCTTTTGATGGGTTGTAAATGCCCTAAGAAGTTTGATAAAAATGTGGCTTCCCTGGCTGCTGATAGAGGCCTCTTTGGATAACTGGTGGTCTGCTATCTCGTAAATTACTCATTTTGCCTATTCTGGGCAGTGATGCTTGCGGTAGTGGGAGGTGTAGCACGGGGAGTTTTGTCTTGTGTTGTGTGTTTTGGTTTGTATATTTTGTTGGGCATGTTATGCTTCCTGGCTGCAGCAGAGGCTTCTCTACACGTGCATAGTTTGGCATTGGAGCACCTGTTGGTGTTGTGGACTGACTTTGACTACAGCTGTGTTTTACACTGTATTTTTCTCCTAGGTCTGTTTCACCTGACATGTGGTTCTTTTTGGTCAGGTGAGCAGCTGTTGTGACTGACCTTGCTTTGTTTGTTGTTTATTGCAAAATCTAAATAAAGCCTTAAAGAATAAAAAAATAAAAAATAAAGCAGCATATTTATGGGGCCTCTTTATCGGGGATATTAGCATTCATAAATCTGGACGTGTACACCACCAAAACCACTAGTATCCAGGCAGAGTTTGCTGCCTTTGTGAGTGGTATCTCCTTGCCCTCCCTCTCCCTGGACCAGTGAGACTAGTTGGACTCCCCTCTTACTCTGGAGGAGTTGAAGATGGCCTTGAAAGACTTGGTGAATAAAAAAATTCCCGGAAGTGGATGGCCTTCCGAGCAGGTTTACAAGCAGTTTCAGGGGGTTCTGTTGCCACAGTTGTTGTGGGTGCTTTAATCAGCAGCATTGGAGGGGACCCTCCCTCGCTCCATGCTTTAGGCTATAGTGGTGCTTATCCCAAAACCCGGTAAAGATCTGATGCAGGTGGTGTCTTATAGGCCGATTTTCCTTGTTGTGCACAGAGGTAAAGCTGCTGGCTCGGGTGCTCGCAAATCGGTTGGTGAAGGTTGACCTTTCTTAGTCCATGGGTATCAAACTGGCTTAATTCCGGGGAAATCTACTGTACATAAAATTTAACAGGTCTTTCTTAACGTGAAGATGCAGTAGGAGAGTAGGTGCCAGGTCTATTTTCTCACTTGACTCTGCCAAAGATTTTGACAGCGTCGAGTTGGACTACTTGTGGACAATTATAGGATGTATGGGCTTTGGGCCTAGATTTCTGTTCTATGTGCAACTGTTATACTTGAACCTGAAGGCCCGCATTACAGTGAATGGATTGATTTTTGACCTGTTTGAATTAGAGGGGCACGCAGCAGGGGTGTCCCTTGTTGCCATTCCTTTTCGCGCTCGCTAAAGAACCTTTTGGCTTGCTTGATCAGATCTACAGCTATAACAGGGTTTAGATATGGTGGTAAAGAGGAGCACGTGGCTCTTTACACAGACATACTGCAGGGTCCTTGGCCCCGGTGATGCAGATAAATTCTGATTTTTGCTCCTTCTCAGGTCTCCTGATAATTTGGGACAAGTCGATCCTCATGCCCCTGGATCTGCTTCCTCTGATCCCTTCATATTGAAGAGCATCTCATTCAACTTGTTACTAGCTTTAAGTACTTAGGTAATCAGGTGACTCCCTCCGTTCAAGATTTTTTTATCGATTCATTTGCTACACCTATTGAATCAGAGTTTCCAAAAAGTCTCTGTGTAGTGTAAATTGACTTTGTGGGTGGTGGGCCGTGTGAATCTGGCTAAAATGGTGTTGATGCCCCAGTTATATATACTGCAGAATTCACTGGTGTGGATAGGGAAGACACACTTTCAGATGATGTCTGGATGGTGGGGGCAGATATGTGAGAATAAGATTAGAAACATTGTAGAGGCGTCAGGCTTCTGGAGGATTGGCTTCTCCGAACCCCTGGTTGGATTACTTCCTAGTTACACCAACTCAGAGGATGGGCGGGGATCGGTACTTTAGATTCCACTGGGAAGTTTATTTATGGCTAACATGAATGTATTCTGATACATATTCTGGAAATTGGTGCCCTTACTAGGCCACCAGATGCTTCACCTACTACCTTATGTAGTAGCTATGCAATGCCTAGCGAAGTGCTAGAAGTTTGTCGGGGATGATGGTTTGTTCAATATTGACACCCTTATGGCACATCTCGGGTCTGTCTTAATTTCTTTTTTATTTCAGGATGCGGAGTTCTGGGAGAGTAAATGTCTTCAGCAGGGCTGAACAGCTCTGTGTGAGCAGGGTGTTCGGTCTACCTCGTTCCTCCTTTTACAGATGCTTACAACTACGTCATGTGTATGAGGCACAGGGTAGATTTAGGTCGCTGGAGATCCACTCCAATACTGTACTGGAATAACTTGTCACTATTTCTGATTCTGCTGGGGTTATCGCATGGCTCTATCAGGAACGTTTGCATTCTCACCATGAACAGTTCGCTTTATTTGTATTAGGTAAGTGGGAGGGAGATTTTGGCCCCTTGTCAGATGAGGAATGGAATACTGCTCTGTCTCCTACTCCCCTTTTATCGCAACTGTTTCTCCTGCACAGGGTGTACAAAACCCTGACGCTTCTTCATAGGCTGGGTCTCCACCCTGATTCTAATTTTCCACGGTGTGTTCAGGTGGGGGCTGATTTTTATAATATGGTCTGGGATTGTTCATCATTGACTTCTTATTGGAGAAATGTGCTCCTTTTGGGGATGATTACAATGATTCTGATTACTGATCAATATATCAAAATATATAGATATATCTATGCTAATTATATGCTGCAGGAAAACATTATTGTTATCAGATATATCAGCTTAGCTATTCGCTTGTAACAAAGTGTTGAACCTGCTCTCTGGATAATACTTGAGAAGCAAGAAAGAAGATTTATGGTGTTACAAAGAGGAAGATGTAACAATGAAATGAGTAGGAGTCCGAGTGAAAAATTTTTGAGGAGAATGCAATCAGCGCAAAATAGCGGATACATCTGTAATCTTCGAGATAAAACAGGAACTCTGCCCTATAAGCTCATATGACTATGATTGAATAAATGCTTTAAAAAAAAAAAAACGCTTACGCCCGTGTAGGTATATGGACTTGGATAACCAATCAAGATGTGAAGAGATGTGACAAGATGATTTTTTGTGATTGACAACATCCCCTCTTGATAATCATATATAACAATGTTCTTCCTTAACCCTTTAAGGACTCGGCCCATTTTGGCCTTAAGGACTCAGACAATTTAATTTTTACGTTTTCATTTTTTCCTCCTTGCCTTCTAAAAATCATAACTTTTATATTTTCATCCACAGACTAGTATGAGGGCTTGGTTTTTGCGCGACCAGTTGTCCTTTGTAATGACCTAACTCATTATATCATAAAATGTATGGCGCAACCAAAAAACACAATTTTTGTGGGGAAATTAAAAAGAAAAACGCAATTTTGCTAATTTTGGAAGGTTTCGTTTTCACGCCGTACAATTTAAGGTAAAAATGATGTGTTCTTTATTCTGAGGGTCAATACATTATTACATACTTTTATATTATTGTTGTGCGTAAAAAAAAAAATCACAAACTTTTTAACCAAATTAGTACGTTTATAATCCCTTTATTTTGATGTCCTATAACTTTTTTATTTTTCCATATAAGCGGGCTCATTTTTTGCGCCATGATCTGTACTTTTTTTTGATACCACATTTGCATATTAAAAACTTTTAATACATTTTTGATAAATTTTTTTTAATAAAATGTATTAAAAAAGTAGCAATTTTGGGCTTTTTTTTTTTTTTTACACGTTCACGCCGTTCACCGTACGGGATCATTAACATTTTTTTTTAATAGTTCGGACATTTACGCACGCGGCGATACCAAATATGTCTATATAATTTATTTTTACGCTTTTTGGGGGTAAAATAGGAAAAAACTGACGTTTTACTTTTTTATTGGGGAGGGGATTTTTCACTTTTTTTTAACTTTTTTACATTTTTTTTACATTTTTTTACACTTTAATAGTCCCCATAGGGGACTATTCATAGCAATACCATGATTGCTAATACTGATCTGTTCTATGTATAGGACATAGAACAGATCAGTGTTATCGGCTATCTTCTGTTCTGGTCTGCTCGATCTCAGACCAGAGCAGAAGACGCCGGGAGCCGGAAGCAGGAAGGTGAGGGGACCTCCGTGCGGTGTTCTGAATGATCGGATCCCCGCAGCAGCGCTGCGTGCGATCCGATCGTTCATTTAAATCGTGCACTGCCGCAGATGCCGGGATCTGTATTGATCCTGGCACCTGAGGGGTTAATGGCGGACGCCCGCGAGATCACGGGCGTCGGCCATTGCCGGCGGGTCCCTGGCTGCGATCAGCCAGTAAATGTAAATGTACGTCCTGGTGCGTTAAGTACCACCGCACCAGGACGTACATTTACGTCCTGCGTCCTTAAGGGGTTAATAAAGACAGAACTTTCTTGGCTGAGAAAGGAGATACCAAACTCTCTTGTGTTGTATTCTTTTCTTACGTCGACACTCGGCACACAAATTGAACAGCAGCAGTCACTCACAAATGAGGCCTAATCAGAGACACTCCTGCTTGTCCATGCAGTGTGTGGGATTACTGTGCCAATGGAACCTAAGTCTTGCATACTGGGTCTCATAGGGTGCAATTCTGTGCCAACTGGGGTTGAAATGTGGATCCTCTGCGTTTTGTATCAAGCAAGGAAACTCCTTGCCCAGTACTGGATAAGGGCTAACTTGGTTGCCTGGGTCTCTTATTGTTAGGCTGGAAAGGAAAATTTTGGAAAAAACGTTAAGGCCATGGGCAAATTCAGTGGGGTCCCTGGGAGCGTAAGTTTAGCCTGAGTTCAAATAATCCCTGTACAGCTTGGTGTTCTAATGTATCTGGGAGTCTAAGAGGGTTAGCCCTTGGCTCGCGGACCTCTTCCCCCGCCTTGTTTGTGTGAGTTGTGTAGGCGGCTGCTGTTCGTTCTATGTTGCGATACTTGCCCTGTTTTCTTGAAATAGGATTTTGTAATATTTTTGTACGTGGATATTCAACATTGCTTTTTTGGGGGGGTTGGACTGGTTATCAGGGACTTCTGCATATTTACTGATGTTGCTGGACAAAGCATGAAGATATAGACTTGGACCTGTTCTATTGGGAAGAGGTGGGAAATGTCTTTGGGAGGGAGGGGTGGGTTCGGGGTGAGACTTGGGGTCTTTGTGTGTTCTCTCTGTGTATAACTGTTAAAAATGTTTAAGATCTGATTAAAAAAAAAAAAATAAAGTTGATAATCTTGATCTTAATTTTCAGAAACCTTTAAGTTGATGTCTTTAAAGCTACCCAAGTCCACAAGACAAGAATGTGACGCAACAGAACTGACAGTACTATTTGCAGACGTCAGTCAGTCGCCAAAATCTACAGCTGTTGGAAGAAATGTGAGTGTTTAAAACAAAGCATGTGCAAACTGAACATGGGGATCTGTAATTTTTGTATGTGGTTTTGTTTATTACTAGTTGGCCTAAGCAGGGCAATTTTTGAATAAAACTTTTACTCTATGAAATTTGTCTTCTGGGAGCCTTATCATTGCAGTAAGAAGTAATTTGTCCTTATTCCATGCAGATAGCTGATAATTTAGCATAATTTTGGTTTCTATTGCCTCCACATCTTATAAGAGCACGGTTGTGTTCATGCCAGGGCTGGATAAGGAGCAAACTGACAGCTGGGTTGGAGCTATTTGTGGGTGGCAGTGCGACGCCATTTATGTGCAAATAGCACAATAAACTGCGTGTGACGTAGGTAGTAGCCATGTAAGTTGTTACCTAGATTGTAAATTGTCAGGTAGGTAGCTTGGTAGGTAGCCAGGTATATAGGTAATTAGGTTGCCAGCTATAGTCCATAGACAAAGTAGCATGCTATATAAAACACAATGGGTGAGATTTGGCAAAACCTGTGCAGAGAAAAAGTGGTGTAGTTGCCAATAGCATCCCATCAGATTGCTTCTTTCCTTTTTACAAAGGCCTTTCATAAAAAAAAGTGATCTGATTGGTTGCTATGGGCAACTGCACCACTCTTCCTCTACAAAGGTTTTAATAAATCTCCCCCCACATTGTTGTGAAAGAAGTTTTATAACCAATGAAAGACCTTTTGAAAACTGCATGTAAAAATATGTGCGTCTTGATCAATGATGAACACGTTTTCAAAAACACACATTTTTACATGCATGCTGCAAAAGTACTACTTGTAGCAATTTGCTCTCACATTGGGAAAGGTTTGGACTCGCAGCAGAAGTCTTCTCTGATAAATGGATACACAGCAGTCACACCCCCTCATGAAGGGAGGAGGCATGGCGTGACATCACGTCACAGCCCCAGGCTTCCGTGTTCATAAACGCTGCAGCACCGGCCCCTTTTCCTATTTTTTCAATAAAGCAATGCAATAAAAAATAAAGCGATTAGGTATGGCCAATGCATAATCGTCCAAACTATAAAATTAGGACATTTCTGATGATCGACATAAAAAATTTTTTTTTAAATTCCAAAAGCTAAAGTTGCTGATTTTTGGTCACATCACGTCTCAGAAAGAACATAATTTCTCAACAGTTTTTATGAATGTGGCCCGGGAACCTTTGGGTCGGTCTGTGGTCTCTGGACCTGACTTAGAGGCTGCTGATGTGAATCACTGCATAAAGTGGCACTGCCATAAGAAGATATGTCGTTCAGGAGCGTGTAAAACTTTTCACACTTAGCAGATATGCCATTCAGGAGCATGGAAAAGCATGCTAGGCGTAACTGGCATATCTGCTTAAAGATTTTATACAGTTATGCCTATTAGCTTCTCCATGCTCCTGAATGTCAGGTATATCCTGCTTAAAAATCAGTTTTAGGGTATGTGCACACACGCAAGTGAAATTCCGCACAGTGAACGTTAGCATCTGTGTGAATGGGTCTTCCGTGAGACCCGTTCACACTGCGGAATTTCGACAATGAATGAAATTGTTCCCCGCAAAGACTGCTTACCCGTCAATGTTGATGGCACAGTGTCGCGCGGTCCTACTGCCGCCATCGGCTGCCAGGCTGAAACTCCGCGAGCTGAGCTTCAGCTACAAATCGGTAGTGTGAACATACCCTTATACATTCAGGTGCATGGAATTTTCACCTAGTTTTTCCATGCTCCTAAATGGCATGTTTACCATAGCTGAGAACATGCGTACTACCTCTCTTGGAGTTGATGGGGCAGTATCCTTTCTCACAGAAGCGGCTGCGTACAAGACACGCTTCTTGCGGCCCCACACCTGTCTGCAATCTCCAAGTAATTTAAAATCCCGTGCGCCTCAGAAGACTTTCACTTTACTGCACGGCAGGGCCCAGGGGAGGAGTCTGTATGGGTTGACGTACAGCAGTGGCGGTGCACATCTTGGATACCCAATGTGTCACCTGTTCTGTAAAGAGCCGCCCTGGAAGATCTTTTCATGATCTGACCCTCAGATCTCTGTTTGGGTGTGTGGGGCGGGTGCTGGGTGGCTATTGGAGGGTGGCCTATGTGGGGCTGGTGTTGGGCCTATTTTCATGTAGGGGCCTGGAGCTGCAGCGTTATCTGCCCCTACATTAATCTGGCTCTTGTTCATCCACCTTTTGGTCCTTATCTTTAGCCCAAACTAGAAATGGGTCCAAAACACACCAAATGCTGTAAATTCTTTAATTATATTTTTCTGTTCCACTCATGGTTTTGGCAATATATTTAAACCTAAAAATGTATGCTTTTATACAATCATGCTGATAATAGCAAACCTGGGATTTTACATAGTTCAGTCTGAGAGAAACAACTTTTAACAAAATGTTCTTTGATAAGGGCAAATAGTTTGTTACTTTGTATAGCAAAATGACTTTAACCCCTTAAGGACCAAGCATTTTTCTGTTATTGCACTTTAATTTTTTCCTCCTTACATTTTAAAAATCATAACCCTTTCAATTTTGCACCTAAAAATCCATATGAGGGCTTATTTTTTGCGCCACCAATTCTACTTTGTAATGACATCAGTCATTTTACCCAAAAACCTAAGGCAAAACGGAAAAGAAAATCATTTTGTGACAAAATTAAAGAAAAACACAATTTTGTACATTTTGGGGGCTTCCGTTTCTATGCTGTAAATTTTTCGGTAATAATGACACTTTATCTTTATTCTGTAGGTCCATACGATTAAAATGATACCCTACTTATATAGGTTTGATTTTGTTGTATTTTGGAAAAAATCATAACTACATGCATGAAAATTAATACATTTAAAATTGTCCTCTTCTGACCCCTATAACTTTTTTATTTTTCCGCATACGGGGTGGTATGAGGGCTAATTTTTTGCACCGTGATCTGAAGTTTTGATCAGTACAATTTTTTTTTTTTTTTTTTTTTTTTTTTTTTTGATCGGACTGTTTGATAGCTTTTTATTCCATATTGTTATGGTATGAAAAGTGACCAAAAGTACGCTATTTTGGACTTTGGAATTTTTTTGCGAGTACGCCCTTGAAAGTGCGGTTTAATTTACAATATATTTTTATAGTTGACATTTACACACGTGGCGATACCATATATGTTTGTCTTTATTTTGTTTATTTTTTTACATTTTTTATATGGAATTTGGGAAAAGGAGGGGGATTGACCCTTAATGACCCAGGGCGTATGGCTTCCTGTTAGTTAAGGACTCTGGGCGTACGTCCGTGGTGGTGACTGCTGATATCTATCAACAGGCTCCCTGCGCAGATATTCAGGGGGGTCATCAGACCGACCCCCCCCCATGTAGGCGAGCGCCGCAAATCGCCGGTGAATTCACACCGGTGATTAGCGGCTATTCCGGGTCATATGAATCTATGGTGACCCGGAAATTAAGGGGAATCGGGGCTGTCCAAGACACCCATGATCCCCCTGAAGGGATAGGAGTGAGGTGGCCACCATCATATAGAAGCAAAACTTTCGGTGTCCCCATTCTGCCCACCCACAATAGGCGGGGCAGAATGGGGAAACTGACAGGGACCGGGGCCGAAGGTCCACCTGCCCATCGGCGGAGACTGCGGGCTGCAATTGGCTGCTGTGATCTGCAAGCGGCGATGTCTTGCGGCTGGCTCCCTGGATCCTACGGAATCCGGTGAGTTGCCTAGCAACATCTGGAGGGCTACAGTTTGAGACCACTATACAGTGGTCTTTAAACTGTAGCCCTCCAGATGTTGCAAAACTACAACTCCCAGCATGCCCAGACAGCAAACAGCTGTCTCTGCATGCAGGGAGTTGTAGTTGGGTTACCTCCAGCTGTTGCATAACTACATCTCCCAGCATGCCCTTCGGCGATCAGTACATGCTGGGAGTTGTAGTTTTGCAACAGCTGGAGGCACACTAGTTGGAAAATACAGAGTTAGGTAACAGAATGTAACTGAAGGTTTTCCCACCAGTGTGCCTCCAGCTGTTGCAGAAGTACAACTCCCAGCATACACGGTATGTCAGTACATGCTGGGAATTGTAGTTTTGAAACAGCTGGAGGTTTGCCCCTCCCTCCCCCCCCCCCCCCCAGGTGGATGTACATGGTACATTCACACAGGCGGGTTTACAATAAGTTTCCTGCTTGAAGTTTGAGCTGCAGCGCAAACTCCTAGCAGGAAACTCACTGTAAACCTCCGCCAGTGCGAGTGTACCTTTAAAACACTACACTACACAAACACATAAGAAAGGTTAAAACACAACATATACACCCCCTTAAACTGTCTCCTCCCCCCGCCCCAATTAAAATAAAAAACATATTGTATGGCAGTGTTTTCAAAACAGAGCCTCCAGCTGTTGCAAAACAACTCCCAGCATTTCCGGACAGCCACTGACTGTCCAGGCATGCTGGGAGTTTGGAAACAGCTGGAGGCACCCTGTTTGGGAATCACTGGCGTAGAATACCCCTATGTCCACACCTATGCAATCCCTAATTTAGTCCTCAAATGCTCATGGCACTCTTTCACTTCAGAGCCCTGTCGTATTTCAAGGAAACAGTTTAGGGCCCCGTGGGGTATTTCCGTACTCGGGAGAAATTGCACTACACATTTTTGGGGTTTTGTCTCCTTTTACCCCTTATGGAAAGGAAAAATTGAGGGGTACACCAGCCTGTTAGTGTAAACATTTTTATTTTTTTACACTAATATGCTGGTATTGCCCCATACTTTCTATTTTCACAAGAGGTAAAAGGAAAATAAGACCACCAAAATTTGTAACGCAATTTCTCCTGAGTATGGAAATACCCCAGATGTGGACGTAAAATACTCTGCGTGCACAACAAGGCTCAGGAGTGAGAGCGCACTATGTACATTTGAGGCCTAAATTGGTGATTTGCACATGGGTGGCTGATTTTACAGTGGTTCTGACATAAACGCAAAAATAAAATACCCACATGTGACCCCTATTTTGGAAACTAAGGAAAGTAACAAGGGATAGTGAGCCTTAACACCCCACAAGTTGGATGGAAAAAAATGGAAAAAAATACATTTTTCACTCAAATGCTGATGTTACCCTACATTTTTCATTTTCACAAGGAGCCCCCCAAAGTTTGTAACCCCATTTCTTCTGAGTAAGACCATACCCCATATGTGTATGTAAAATGCTCTTCTGGAGCACTACAATGCTCAGAAGAGGAGTGCCATTGAAGGCCACGTGTGTTTACAAAGCCCCTATAGTGCCAGAACAATGGACCCCACCCCACATGTGACCCCATTTTGTAAACTACACCCCTCACGTAATGTAATAAGGGGTACAGTGAGCATTTACGACCCACAGGTGTCTGACAGATTTTTGGAACAGTGATCCTTGAAAATGAAAAATGTAATTTTTCATTTGCACAGCCCACTGTTCCAAAGATCTGTCAAATACCAGTGGGGTGTATATACTCACTGCATCTTTATTAAATTCTGTTAGGGGAGTAGTTTCCAAAATGGAGTCACATGTGGGGGGGGGTCCCACTGTTCTGGCACCACGGGGGGCTTTGTAAACGCACATGGCCCCTGACTTCCATTCCAAACAAATTTTCTTTCCAAAAGCTCAATGGCGCTCCTTCTCTTTTGAGCATTGTAGTTCACCCGCAGAGCTCTTGACGTCCACACATGGGGTATTTCCATACTCAGAAGAAATGGGGTTACAAATGTTGGGGTCATTTTCTCCAATTACCCCTTGTAAAAATGTAAGATTTCCAGAAAAAAATGCATTTTAGTGAAATTTTTTTTTTCCATTTACACATCCATCTTTAACAAAAAGTCATCAAACACCTGTGAGGTTTTAAAGGAGTAGTCTGGCGGGCACTTTTTTCATTTTATCCCGTCCGGGCTGCAAAATAAAAGAAAACACACTTTCTCTTACCTGCCAACGAGCCCCCGAAGCTCCGGTACAGGTGTTCAGTCCCCGGGCTGTATTCTTCTTCCTGTTAGCCCGGCACGTCACACGGAGCTTCAGCCTATCACTGGCCGAGGCGGGACATCACTGCGGCCAGTGATAGGCTGAAGCTCCATGTGACGTGCCGGGCTAACAGGAAGTAAGAAGAATACAGCCCGGGGACCGAACACCTGTACCGGAGCTCCGAGGAATGGTTGGCAGGTAAGAGAAAGTGAGTTTTCTTTTATTTTGCAGCCCGGACGGTATCAAATGAAAAAAGTGCATGCCGGACTACTCCTTTAAGGCTCACTGTACCCCTTGTTATGTTCCTTGAGGGGTGAAGTTTCCAAAATAGTATGCCATGTTTTTTTTTTTTTTGCTGTTCTGGAAGCATAAGGGCTTCCTAAATGCGATATTCCCCCCCAAAAATAAAAAAATAAAAGTTTCAGAAAAGCTCACTCCCCAAAATCCCACTGTCGCTCAAGAGAAATTGGGTTACACATTTTAGGAAGATTTCTCTCCTTTTACCCCTTGTAAAAATTCAAAAACTGGGTCTACAAGAACATGCCAGTGTAAAAAATAAAGATTTAGAATTTTCTCCTTCAATTTGTTGCTATTCCTGTGAAACACCTAAAGGGTTATCATACCATTTGAATGTCACTTTGAATACTTTGAGGGGTGCAATTTTTATAACGGGGTCATTTATTGGGTATTTCTAATATGAAGGCCCTTCAAATCCACTTCAAAACTGAACTGGTCCCTGAAAAATTTAGTTTTTCAAAATTATGTGAAAAATTTGAAAATTGCTGCTATACTTTGAAGCCCTCTGATGTCTTCCAAAAGTAAAAACATTGTAGTGAAGAGACAAAAAGAACAGATGAGTGCGATCCTAGTGTATTACCACAAACATTAATTGCAGAGTTATCAATAAATATGTGCTCACCAGAGTTGGTTGTGCTCAGAGCATAACATCTACAGTAGCTCATTAGTAGTGGGTCAGCCGCCCAGGAGCACCCGAACATCCAAGGAGGTCGGCAGGCAGTAGTAAAATAGACGATAAAAAAAAAAAAAAATGATTTAAGGAAAACTGTCACATGTTTTGTCCCGCACTATCCACGGGTACCTGTGGATAGTGTGGGAGACTCTGAACATTTTGAGTCCTACCTTGCCCGGATCTGCTACGCTGTTCGCCCGTTAAAGCTCTTTTTCGGTGTATTCAAGTTAGCTGCTAACTGACACGGGCGGGGTTACTGCCTTCAACTGGCACTGTGACGTAACCGCTGCCCGGCCCGCAGCACCGCCCGGCTAATGAATATTTATATATTGCCTTACTTTCTCCGTCTCATCTCGGCCGAGTCCTGCGCATGTCAGGATTACTCACTACACCCGGAAGCGGTCTTCGGCGCTGCTTCATTCGTCCGGAGCAGCGCTGAAGTAAGGGTGTAGACAGTTTCATGCCTACCATTTATTTGTGAACTCATGTACAATTTGCACACACTAACCAATCAAACTGTATGTTAATAATGTAACTTAACATGCCTAAGTTAATAAAAAAAAAAAGTTTGCCACCCACTGTATTATTTTTTCGTGAAAATATAAACCACATCATGTCCACACAAATCGATTTGCTGGGAGTTGTAGTTTTGCAAAACATAGCTATACTATGTTTGGTAGTGTTATATGTATCTATTTCTACCAAACATAGTATAGGTAGCTTTTCCAAAACTACAACTCTCATTATGCATAGTCAGGTTTTTGTTATCCGGGCACGCTGGGAGTTGTAGTTTTGAAAAAAGCTAGCTATACTGTGAGATAGATAGATATAGATATAGATATAGATATATAGATATATATATATATATATATATATATATATATAATTATATATTCACAGTATAGCTAGCTTTTTTCAAAACTACAACTCCCAGCATGCCCGGATAACAAAAACCTGACTATGCTTAATGAGAGTTGTAGTTTTGGAAAAGCTACCTATACTATGTTAGGCGGAGATTTATACAGATATAGATATATACAGGGACGTGCACAGACATTTTGGAGGGCAGGGGCTCAAATAAAAAAAAGGCACTATAAAAAATAGCATATTTTTTATAATATAAATTTTTTTTGTAAAAAGCGGTCAAAACAAAAATGATACTGATAAAAACTTCAGATCACGGCGCAAAAAATGAGCCCTCATACCGCGCTATATGCCGAAAAATAAAAAAAACTTTTAGGGGTCAGAAGATGACAATTTTAACCCCTTAAGGACTCAGGGTTTTTCCGTTTTCGCACTTTCGTTTTTTTCCTCCTTACCTTTTAAAAATCATAACCCTCTCAATTTTCCCCCTAAAAATCCATATTATGGCTTATTTTTTGTGTCGCCAATTCTACTTTCCAGTGACGTTAGTCATTTTACCCAAAAATTCACAGCGAAACGGAAAAAAAAATCATTGTGCGACAAAATCGAAGAAAAAAACGCCATTTTGTAACTTTTGGGGGCTTCTGTTTCTACGCAGTGAATATTTTGGTAAAAATGACACCTTATCATTATTCTGTTGGTCCATACGGTTAAAATGATACCCTACTTATATAGGTTTGATTTTGTCGTACTTCTGGAAAAAATCATAATTACATGCAGGAAAATGTATACGTTTAAAAATGTAATCTTCTGACCCCTATAACTTTATTTTTCCATATACAGGTCGGTATGAGGGCTCATTTCTTGAGCCGTGATCTGAAGTTTTTATCGGTATGATTTTTGTTTTGATCTGACTTTTTGATCACTTTTTTTATTCATTTTTTAATGGTATAAAAAGTGACCAAAATACGCTTTTTTGGACTTTGGAATTTTTTTGTGCGTACGCCATTGACCGTGCGGTTTAATTAATTATATATTTTTATAATTCGGACATTTACGCACACGGCGATACCACATATGTTTATTTTTTTTTTTTTATTTACACTGTTTTATTTTTTTATGGGAAAAGGGGGGTGAGCCGTTGAGCACCGGGACCGATGCCATGTGATGTGGGGTCGCAGCGCGACCCTGCTTCATATCGCGGGAGTCGGCGCAGGACATAAATATACATACTGCGTCGTTAAGGGGTTAAACACGAATTTTGGTGCATGTAGATATAATTTTTTTAAAGTAGAAAAATAAAATAAAACCTATATAAATTGGGTATCCTTGTAACCGTATGGACCTACAGAATAAAAATAGTGTCATTTTTACCGAAAAGTGCTCTGCGTAGAATCAAAAGCACCCAAAAGTTACAAAATTGCTGTTTTTACTTTTGCCCCACAAATATTTTTCTGGTTTTGCCATAGTTTGTGGTGAAATGATTGAAGTCATTACAAAGTACGATTTTTGATGCAAAAAACAAGCCCTTATATGGGTATATAGGTGGAAAATGGAAAACGTTATGATTTTTAGAATGTGAGGAGGAAAACACGAACGTGAAATAATTATTTCTGTAGTATTATTCTTCTTTTATTTTGTTCTGGGAATGTTTGATTCAGAGTTTCCCAACCAGGGTGTCTTCAGCTGTTGCAAAACTCGTCTGGGCATGCTGGGAGTTGTAGTTTTGCAACAGCTGGAGACACCCTGGTTGGGAAACACTGGTTTGGTTATAGGCCATTATATGCTTGATCTCCTCGAAATCATACCCCCCCCCCCCCCCGCCTCCACCCAAACATAGCTCAACTACAACCAGCAGTAGTGTGTCCCTGGTGTCGGGTGATAGGAGTCCCACATCCCTTAATATAAATGTGTGTGTGTGTGTGTGTGTGTGTGTGTGTGTTTCCCAACCAGAGTGCTTTCAGCAGTTGCAACAGCTGGAGGCACTCTAGTTGTGAGACATTGATAAATACACACACATGCATAAATCAGTGTTTCACTACCAGGGTGACTCTAGCTGTTGCAAAACTACAACTCCCAGCATGGCCAGACAGCCAATACAGCTGGCCGCACCCTGGTTGGGAAACACTGATTAGAGACAAATATAAAAACTTATATACAAACATGTGTACTTCAGGGGCGCCATGTGATTTGTGACCACCACTGCAATAAGTGCTGCATCAATCCTGGGCCTTGTTGGCCTAGTGACATATACAGCACTGCATATAACATACATAAAATACTATACATATACACACTTACATACACCTACTCAAACATATCATACATGTGTATACACATGCAGTACATACACACCACACTATACACAAAGGCTTCACAGACATGTTCACACAATACATCTGCACACTATATATGAATACACTCACTTTT